>NW_006795663.1:466087-473718 GCF_000442215.2 Lipotes vexillifer
GAAAGAGTATGTCCAGAGACACATGAGTGAAAAATCTGGCTTGTTGAGCCAGTAGCTTTAATAGGCTCAGGTATTGCATGTTTATGTGGGGGTGGCTGGAAATGTAGGTAGAACTCTGGCCAGCACTCTACCTCCAAAATGCATCTAATATCTGACCATTTCACACCACCTCCACTGCTATTACAATAGTCCAGTAATACTATGTGTTGTCTCATAATTGATCTGCCTTCTTATATTCTTCTCCCCTTACAGTTTTCTACATAATAGCCATAATGAACATTTAAAAACAAAAATCAGGTCATGTTCCTCCTCTACTCAGAACTCTCTAGTGTCTTCCAGTGTTACTCAGAGTAAAACTCAGAGTTCTTACCATGCCTACAAGATTCGACATGATCTTGACCTTGACCTCTCTAAGCTTCATTTCCTCCCACTCTCCGCCTGTTCCCTCTGCTTCAGTTGCATTTGCCTCCACCACCTTCTCCTCTTTCTTCCCAAGTTGTTTCCCCTGCTCATCCTGTCTTCCTCCATTTCCCCTGAAAATGTTAAGCTTTAGGGCCTACAGAACCTGGATTCACCCCTGCCAATGGTAAATTCTAATCCTAGAATATTTATTGTTAACCTTATTAATAAATCAGGATTATAAATCATCCCCTATCACTTGTAAACCAAATTCTAAGGTTTTTTAGATCATTGCTTGTCACTTTTCCACTGTGTGTGTTAGAAGCATGATCTGACTCTATTTTAGCATTATCTTACCTGTTAAAGAGTTTCTTCCTTTTCATGGAAGGAAAAGGAATCCTGAAAGTAGGATATTTAAGCCCTTAGCCTGGCTTACTTTTGTCCACCAATGGAGAAACTTTAGACAACTTAATCTTTGAGTCTCAATGTCCTCATGTATATAATAGGAGTATATATTATATAAAATAGGAGTAAAATAGAATTACATAAAACAGGTGTAATGTCACCCACCACTGAGGATTTTTGAGATTGTGTATGAAGTAAAGCGTAGGGAAGGTGGAGGAGTAACAGGAAGGCACCTGTTATTTAACAGGTAGTGTTTAGGCCTTTTATACATTTTAAGCCTTATAAGAATAGTCTTTTTCATATCAATGAGGAAAAGAACAATACCTTGAGATAAAAATGAGTAAAGCGTATGACATTAAAAAAAAAGAAAATTCATTAATTCAACTGCTATTATATTTCAGGGCCTGTGATAAGTGCAGGTCATAGAAAGAAATGTTAAGAAATATATGAATAAATGTTTATACTTAATAGTATTCAAATTAAAATGAAACAGCAGTGATTTTCTACTTTGTCCATCTATGAGCAAAGTTAAATTAGTTACCTAGTTTGGAAAGATAAAGAAATATATAGATTTTTTCAATACTGCAAATGGGGTTATTTGCATAACCTTCTCGGAGAAGGTACTTTTAATAATGGTGTATTAAAAGCCTTAAAAATATTAAAAACAAAACCAAAAAACCTTTGATGCAGCAATTCCACATACAGGAATTTATCCAGTGGTTATATCAATTTATTCACACTGACATGTACAGGCTCTTTATTGAAGAGGAATTTGTAATAAATAAACGTTTTGAAAACAACCTAAATCAGTAAGGAAACGGTTAAATAAATTAGATACATCTATATAATATAATACTGATTGGCATTAAAGTAAGAGAAACCATTCTCCAAGATGTTTTATTAATTAAAAAGAGCAAAGAGCCAAACACTATATAGAAAGCTACTATTCGTATATTTTTTAAAAAAACAAAATATGTTTATAACTGTACACACACACACACACACACACACACACACACGATATCTGAAAGTATACACAGGAAACTGGTATCAGTGATTATTTCTATAAGAGGAAGTAAACAGTTGGAATTCAGAGGTGAAAGAAAGGTTTTCATTGTATTCTATTTTGTACCTTTTGATCCATTTATAATAAAGTAATTTTTTAATGAAACTAACTTAATATTGAGTTCCAGTAGAGGAAAATAATGTGCATGTGTGTGATTTACAGTTTCATTAAATAGAAGGATATCTGTGTGATAAAATGTCAGTATCTGGAAATATTTGAGACATCACAGAGCTAAGGTCATATTATAAAGCTGTGGGATGGATGAACTGTGAGTTAGATCTTTTTCATTTAGTTAGTTGGTTATTTGATTAATTAAGACAAAAATGACTACTAATACTCCCCTAAATGTATGTATGTATGTGTAAATGTGTATATATATGTATTTATTTATTTTAAAAAATTGAGATATAATTGACATATAACATTATACTACTTTCAGGTGTACAACATAATGATTCAGTATTTGAACTATACCATATAGTTACCAAAATGGTAACAGTACCGTTTTACAATCCCACCTGAAATATCTGAGGGTTCCAGTCTCTCCACATCCTCACCAATAGTTAGTTTTGTCTAATAGTTATAGCTGTTCTAGAGGGTATGAAGTGGTTTCCCATCATGGTTCTGATTTGCATTTCTCTGATAACTAATGATTTGAGCATCTTTTCATGTGCCTCTTGGCCATTTATACTTCTTTGATGAACTGTCTATTCAATATTTTGCCCATTTAAAAAATTGAGTTGTCTTCTTATTAATACAGTTCTTCCTGTATTCTAGGTAGAAGTCCTTTATCAGATATACAATTTGCAAATATTTTCTCTGAGTCTGTGGTTTATCTTTTTATTTTCTTAATGGTACTTGGAAGTAAAAGTTGTAAATTTTAGTGAAGTCCAGAACAATGGATTTTAATGTTACAGAATATGAAGAGTTGATTGGTGTGGTTTTAGATTCCATATTTCAATTAACCTTTAAGTTACCATTTGCAGAGTTTTAATATTGTGTCATTTTCTGAAAGGACAATTAAATTATTTTTCCATTTTCGAATTTCATATCTGTATGAAGCTGAATTTTCTTCATATTTTTCAAACTTAATTGCATACTGCCACCAGATTGCATACAGAAGTGGATATGAGAATCCAGTTGTCTTTTATTAAGCCAGACATCAAAGAGGTTTACAAAAATGTAAAACAGTACCGTACCCCTCTTGTCATTACTTTTTTTGTGTGTTTTATTTATTTATTTATTTATTTATTTTTGCGGTATACGGGCCTCTCACTGTTGTGGCCTCTCCCATTGCGGAGCACAGGCTCCGGACGCGCAGGCTTAGCAGCCATGGCTCACGGGCCCAGCCGCTCCGCGGCATGTGGGATCTTCCTGGACCGGGGCACGAACCCGCGTCCCCTGCATCGGCAGGCAGACTCTCAACCACTGCGCCACGAGGGAAGCCCTGTGTGTTTTAAAGATACAGTTGTTTTTCATTAAAATGTTACTTATGTTAACATGGAATATGTTTAATGATAATTTTAAGTGAATTGGATAGTTAAATTTTTTTTAGTTTTAATTTCTAACTCATAACTCTTATAAACAGAAGTATCTTGAGATCATCAGTAATTTTCAGAAGTGTGAAAAATTCTTGAGATTAAAAATAAAAATTTGAGAACTGCTGTTTTTAATTTAACATGCCAATTCAGAGTTGCATAAGACAGCTCTTAAATGTTTATAGCATTGTTTTCTGATTTTCATATAAGTTGGTTTTGTCTCTACTAGATTGTTCACTTTTTGAAAGCAGGGATCATATATTTTACCTTTATTTTATTTCTCAGATCATAATTCTCCTCCTGGAATAAGTACCCAATGAAGACAACAGGGAATTGAAGGATTTCCCATTGCCCGACATGTTAGGGCAGCATTTACTGTGTTGGCTTTAACATAGATAGCTATATTTTTTTCCTTCAGGTAGAAGAGCACAATGGTCACATCTTTAAAGCCACCCAGTATAGCATCCCTACATACTGTGAGTACTGTTCTTCTTTGATATGGATAATGGACCGAGCCTCTGTTTGCAAATGTAAGTATGAGAGTTCTATGAGGAATTTTTTAACCACTTGATATTTCTGTTTCCATGAGTTTTCTTAAATCTTCTTTAACATTAAGGAATAATTCACACTCCCTAATTCTTTAACTTCATCTCTCATTATCGTTCCCTTTACCTGCTCTTTGTTGGCAAATAAGATATTTTGGTGTTCTTTGGTCACTGTACTTGCAGCTCCCTCCATCTGAAATGCTCTTCTCTCAGATGTTAGTATGACATACTACTTCAGTGGAGTCATGTCTCCACCCTCCTATCTAAAATGCCACCCTGTCCCCCAATTCTCTATCCCTTTACTCAGCTTTTCTAGTCTTTATAGTAGTTATCATCACCCAAGATTATGTTAAGTATTCATTTGTTTTCTTGTTTGTCACACTAGAATGTGTTCTCTGTAAGGTCAGGAAACTTACCTGTCTCTTCTGTATACCTAGAAGTATACAAAACAGTTCTGGCACATTATAAGTTTTAGTAAATATTTATTGGATAGATGGACCTATAGATGGTTGGATGAATTAATGAACAAATTCTTAGATTATAACCAGAAAGGTACTTTTTTCTACTATAATTCTTTATCAGAAGCTTTAAATCCTAGAATGTGAGTAGAGATTTTTTGTGGGTCAGCTTGGTTCTGGCTTACAGAGGGTCTTTAGCGTCTACTCCTGTCATTCCATACATCTATTCTGGTGCTTTTAATAATTTTGTGAGTCTTTGTTTACTAGTGGGCCAGAACTGAGTAAAAGAAATATTAGGAAGGGTTGTGTCCAGTATGACAACAAGGATGGAAATCATGTTCACCATAGTGAAATCAGCACTTGGATATTGCTGGATATGTTCACTTGTTCTGTGGTTCAAAAGTGGTTTTCTTTTTGTTTTATTATCAGTAGTATAAAAAAATTGCAGTGAAAGTGAAATTGGGAGTAGTTTGCCACATACTTGACCGTTTAGTGTTAGTCTGATTTCTGTAGGTTTCGTATGATTTTCTCTGTGATCTGAAACTGAAAATATAAAGAATCTGCTTTTTTTTTTTTTATGACTTGGGTGGGTTTGGTTTGATTTCTTAACGGCATTAACAAACTTTTTTTGTGCTTATACTGGTGATTTCACCAGTACAATGGTATGGTCTCCCCTCCTTGATCTTGGCTTTGAAAACCCCTCAAGTCATGCTTTAGAAGCTCAAGAAGGATATTCAGGTGTTGATGTGCAGGAGCCAGAGCTGGTGTACCAAAATGATGTAGGCCAAGTAGTTTCTCCATATCCTCCTCTCAGCGTGCCCTTCGCACCTACTGCTGCCTAGCCACCCTGTTATCTACTGCTCTGAGAAATTATTTCTGGTCTTAACTTCTTCCTTATCTCATCTTCCCAATCATTACTGATATTCTTTATGTTCTGGTTCCTCAGAGCTCTATTCTGGACCTTCTAGGATAGTAAATAAGGCCTTTCTTATATCTTAGTATGCTACCAAATTTGTTTTTATTTTATAAAAGTCTTTGACAGTAATGCTTTTCTTACCCATTGGAATGATTCTTAATAGGTATTTCTTTCATTTTAGCAGATCGTAGAACAAATTTAAGAGGGGAACATGAGCACTAGTTTGTGAATCAGACCACAGAGATATATATTCTGCTGGAATATGGTGGGGACGGGAGGAGGGGTGGGCAATCTTGAAAGAATAAAAAGCTTTTTCATAGACAGTGGTTAGAAATTTTAGGTATGTTTTTCAACTTCATTTTTCTGAATTGGATGAATTAAGACAAGTTTTCATTCTAATACCATACAAAGTATATGTATGTGATACTATAGCAGTCTCAGATTTAAAGGAAAGAATATATGCTCAAAATAAAGCAGTAAACGTATTAAATTCTTGTCACTGATGTACGGACTTCTGAAAATGCTACATTCTTAACCTATTTTTCAGTATGCAAGTATGCTTGTCATAAGAGGTGTTGTCTGAAAACCACAGCCAAGTGCTCTAAAAAGGTAAGAAGTTATCATCTATGAGTATTAAATAACAGGTCTGTTGGTTTTTCATGCCTTGTAGAAAGAAATCAAGGCCTCTTTGATGATTTTATAGAGTAGCAGTTTTCAAACTTTTTGGCCACAAATCACAGTAAGAAATACATTTTATATCATAATCCAGCATACACATATAGAGGGATGTGTATATATAACTGAATTGATTTTCCTGGAACTATATTTACCTTTACTACATGGGAACTACTAAACTGATTTCACAACCGACAACTTATTAAAACACTTCTTTTAAAGATTTCCTACTTCTTTAAACACTCATAAGTGTTTCTAGAAATTGTCTTGAAAGTGGTAGGCTACAATTAAAGATTTTAACATGAACAGTAAAATTCACCAGCATAGTTGGTGTTTTTACATATTTCTACTTGGATACACAGACAGATCTAAAAGATACTGAACATGTACTCTGCTACCTTTATGCTTCAGTGAAGCAACAATTTTGGAAATATTTCAGGCTTTTATTGGTGTATAATCACATTTTCTTATTTATTAGTCGCATATAATTTTAACAATACTATGCAAATCTGAACTATAATAAAATGTGTGTGTATGTTTACAGCCCTTGTATATAGTTTGCATCTGTTCCAAATTAGTAGACAAACATGGCAAAGTACAAAGAGAAATTTGACAAAGGGCTTAAAATACAATGAAGGTGGGGCATCTGGTTCCAGCTAAGATGAAGTAGCTTCTGGCAGACCAATATTCATGCTGAGAAGAGCTGAAAAAGGTCTGTTGCCTAGCATTAGAAAGCTGCCCAGGCAAATTGAATTTAGGGGCCTAGATCCTACAGAGAAGAGAATTACAGATTGGTGAATCTATATCTATGAGATGTTTCTCTCCTACTGGGAGTTTGTCAATATTTGTTGTAGGGCAGGAAACCAAGATTCTGGGCAGAGGGCCACACTTAAGAGTCAGAGAAGCCAGCAATGCTCTTAGAAATCTGATAGAATTATAGAGACAAAAGTTGGAGTTTGGGATTGCCAGAACGTGAGGGACCATGATCCAAACATATAGAGAAGTGAGCCTGAAACAGAGGTTTTTCCTTCAAGGCGTTTTCTGAATTCTTAAGCTGCACAGGGCAAGAGGCTAAGAAGCTAAACAGAAAAGCAGATTAGAGTATTTTGCAGTCTCACAGTGTCAAAGAGAGAAAAATTGGACTTGGATGACCCACCTTTGAAAAAGGACCCTAGTCAATACCCTAGACTCTTCAGTGAGACCTGTGAAGAGGTATACCCCAGGAAGGAGGATGAAGCATTGATAGCATTGATCAACTGAGTTTTATAAAAACTGCAAGGCAGTCCTTGATTGGATTAAGATGATTTCTTCCTTTTTCTAGATACCCACCTACAGAGAATAGCAGGAATTCTCTCTAAAGAGAGATAACATTATTGAGAGCCTTTACAATTTGTTCATATATGAAATTAGACATTAAGAAATGAGACTGGGCTTCCCTGGTGGCGCAGTGGTTGAGAGTCCGCCTGCCGATGCAGGGGACATGGGTTCGTGCCCCGGTCTGGGAGGATCCCACATGCCGTGGAGTGGCTGGGCCCGTGAGCTATGGCCACTGAGCCTGTGCGTCTGGAGCCTGTGGTCCGCAACAGGAGAGGCCACAACAGTGAGAGGCCCACGTACCGCAAAAAAAAA
>NW_006795663.1:473810-488894 GCF_000442215.2 Lipotes vexillifer
AAAAAAAAAAAAAAAAAAAAAAGAAATGAGACTAAGAAGTAAACAGACAATATCTGTAGACTCATAGATGACCCATTACTGAATTCAGACACGTACTTAAAAAATTTTTAATTAATATGTTTAGATGCTGGACAAAAAGATTTTAAATGGGGCTTCCCTGGTGACACAGTGGTTGAGAGTCCACCTGCTGATGCAGGGGACATGGGTTCATGCCCCGGTCCGGGAAGATCCCACATGCCGCGGAGCGGCTGGGCCCGTGAGCCGTGGCCACTGAGCCTGTGCGTCCAGAGCTTGTGCTCCGCAACAGGAGAGGCCACAACAGTGAGAGGCCCGCGTACCGGGGGGAAAAAAAAAGATTTAAAATGTCTTTTTTATCATAAAATTGAAATATATATATAAAAAAGAGCCAAATGGAAATTATAAAAATTAAAAATGCAATTGAAATTGTAAACTCAAAAGATAGGTTTAACAGTGTATTGGCCATAGAAGAAGAGAAGATTGGTGAGCTGAAAAATAGATAAGTAGAGACATCCAAGCATGGAGAGTAAAAAGAATGGGGAAATACAGAAATAAACATAGAGACATATGGGAAAGGATGGAAGTTTCTTATATGTGTGCAGTTGGAGTCCAGGAAGAAAAGTGAACAAGGGAGAAGCAGCATTTTAAGAGCTAATGGTCAACACATCAACCACTTTCAACCTAAAGTGGGATAAATACAAAGAAAATCATACCAGATGAACAGTCCTCCAAATGGAAGAAAAGGAAAATTTCTTAAAAGCATTCAGAGGAGGGAAAAAAATAACCGCTGCTAAAGGAACAGTGAAAAGACTGACAACTGACTTATCAGTAGAAATGATGGAAGCCAAAAAGACAGTGGCTTGGCATATTTTAAGTGTTACAAGAAAATAAAGCTAACTCAGAATTCTGTACTTGGTGACAGCAGCCTTCCAAAGTGAAAATGACGTGAAAACACTCCAGACAGAAACTCAGAATTTGTCATCAGCAGACCTGCAGTAAAAGAAATACTAAAGATTCTCCAGGCGGAAGGAAAATGATCTCAGATAGAAACAGAAGTACAGGAAGGAGTGAAGAGCTATGGAAAGAGTAAATAATATGTGTAAATATAAATGAATATTGACTAAAAACAATAATAATGTCTTGTGGCTTAAAATATAAAGAGAATTAAATTATGTGACAACACCACCACCAAGGTGGTTGGGAAAATGAAGTTAAACTATTCCAAGGTCCCTGGATTATCTGAGAAGTGGTGGCGCAGTGGTTAAGAATCCGCCTGCCAATGCAGGGGACACAGGTTCAAGCCCTGGTCCAGGAAGACCCCACATGCCGCGGAGCAACTAAGCCCGTGTGCCAGAACTACTGAGCCTGTGCTCTAGAGCCCACGGGCCACAACCACTGAGCCTGCATGCCATAACTGCTGAAGCCTGTGTGCCTAGAGCCCATGCTCCTCAACAAGAGAAGCCACTGCAATGAGAAGCCTGCGCACCACAAGGAAAGAGTAGCCCCTGCTCGTCGCAACTAGAGAAAGCCCGCGCACAGCAACGAAGGCCCAACGCAGCCAAAAATAAATATATTTGACTTAAATATGTTTTGAGTATTTGTTGTAGTCTTTAAAGTAGCCACTAAAAGAATAGCAAATGAATATATAGCTAAAAAGCTAATAAAGGTGGGAAAATGGAAAAACAAAAAATACTTGATTAATCTAAGAGAAGATGAGAAATGAGAGAAACAGAATCATAAATCAGGTCAAAGAAAATAAATAGTGGATTGATAGATATAAGTCCAAATATATTGGTGATTACATTAAATGTTAATAGACCAAACACTTCAATTAAAAGACTAGGATAGGGACTTCCCTGGTGGTCCAGTGGTAAAGAATCCGCCTTCCAGTGCAGGGGACACGGGTTCGATCCCTGGTCAGGGAACTAAGTTCCCACATGCTGTGGGGCAGCTAAGCCCACACGTCACAACTAGAGAGAGAAAACCCACACACCACAACTAGAGAGAAACCCAAGCTCCGCAACGAAGAGACTGCATGCTGCAACGAAAGATCCCCCATGCCTCAATGACCTGATGCAGCCAAAAAATATATATATTAAAAACAAAAAGAGACTAGGATAGGGACTTCCCTGGATGTCCAGTGGGTAACACTCCGTGCTCCCAGTGCCGGGGGCCTGGGTTCGATCCCTGGTCAGGGAACTAGATCCCACATGCATGCCACAACTAAGAAGTCTGCATGCCACAACTAAGAAGCCCTCATGCCACAACTAAGAAGCCCACGTGCCGCAACTAAGAGTCCTCATGCCGCAACTAAGAAGCCCACATGCCGCAACTAAGAGTCCATATGCCACAACTAAGAAGTCCATGGCTCAACTAAAGATCCCACATTCCGCAACGAAGATTCCATGTGCTGCAACTAAGACCTGGAGCAGCCAGAATAAATAATTTTTTTAAAAGACTACAATAAAACCAACTGAAAAATCTCAATGATATGCTATTTACAAGAAACATACTTAAATATGTTTAAAAAAATACAGAAGGTTGAAAGCAAAAGGATAGATATAGCATGCAGAGACTAACCAATAGAAAAGTGGTGTAGCTGTAAAAATACTAAAATGTACTTTAGGACAACAAACATTACTTCAGGTAAAGGTATTTCATAATGATGAAATGGTCAAGCCATTAGGGAGCTATAAAAATTCTAACTTTAGAAGAGTCTATTATTATAGCTTCAATACCTGGAAGACAAAAATTCAGTAAGGATGCAACTGATTTAAGAAACACGCTTGGGGGCTTCCCTGGTGGCGCAGTGCTTGAGAGTCCGCCTGCCGTTGCAGGAGACGCGGGTTCGTGCCCCGTTTCGGGAAGATCCCACATGCCGCGTAGCGGCTGGGCCCGTGAGCCATGGCCGCTGAGCCTGCGCGTCCGGAGCCTGTGCTCCGCAAATGGGAGAGGCCACAACAGTGAGAGGCCCGCATAACGCAAGGAAAAAAAAAAAAAAAAAAAAAAAAGAACCGCGCGTGGGCTTCCCTGGTGGTGCAGTAGTTGAGAATCTGCCTGCCAATGCAGGGGACACAGGTTTGAGCCCTGGTCTGGGAAGATCCCACATGCCGCGGAGCAACTAAGCCCGTGTGCCACAACTACTGAGCCTGCGCATCTGGAGCCTGTGCTCTGCAACAAGAGAGGCTGCAACAGTGAGAGGCCTGTGTACCGCGATGAAGAGTGGCCCCCGCTCGCTGCAACTTGAGAAAGCCCTCGCACAGAAACGAAGACCCAACACAGCCAAGAATAAATAAATAAATAAATTTGTTTTTAAAAAAAAAAAAAAACACGCTTAAAAATCTTATCTACTTGGGGCTTCCCCGGTGGCGCAGTGGTTGAGAGTCTGCCTGCTGATGCAGGGGACATGGGTTCATGCCCCAGTCCGGGAAGATTGTGTGTTCATGGGTACCAGAAAGAAATATCCAATTTCAAAACTATACTTGCTTGACCAGTTCCTTACTTCTAGAATGCATTTATTCCTTTGGATAAAGACTTCAGTTCTATTAAAATGCAAATGTTCCAGAATATAGTAAAAAAAAAAAAAAAAAAAAAAAAAAAAAAAAATCTTATCTACTTGATGTGTATTGAATCCTGCATCTTACAACTGCCTGAATACACAGTCTTTTCAACTGCACATGGAACATTTGACAAAATTGATCATACGTTGGGCCATTAAGCAAGTCCCTACAGATTTCAGAGGACTGAATATTTTGAGAGTATATTCTTTGACCAGAATAAAATTAAGCTATAAATCAACATAAAGATAACTAGACAATCCTCAAATGAAAATGGAAAAATATTTTGAACGAAATGATGAGGAAAGTATGACACAACAAATGTGTGGGTATAGCTAAATTTGTGATTAGAGGAATATTTATAGCTTTGAGTATATATTAATATACATTATTAATGTACAATACATTATAATACACATTAGAAAGGATACAAGGATAGAAATTATGTAAACTTCCATCTCTCGAAGGTAGGAAAAGAAAACCCAGCAAATTAAACCCAAAGGCAATAGAAAGAAGATAATAAAGATAAATAAATGAAATGAAAAACATTTATACAAAAGGTAAAAAGCTACAAAGCTAAATTTTAGTTCTTTGAAAAGACAATGCATAAACTCTTAGCAAGAGTGATCAATAAAGAGAATTTTTAAAAAACCAAATCATTCACAAGAAGAAAAACATACACCGTGGATACTGCAAACATTAAAAGGAAAATAAAACATTAAAATGGACACCTTGATGCTAATAAATTTGATATTTTAGATTAATTGGGCAAATTCCCACAAAAACACAACTAAGTTAAACTAAGTCAAGGAAAAATAGAAAATCTAAAGAGTTATATCTATTAAAATAGAATCTGTAATTGAAAAAGCTTCTTACAAAGACATCTTCAGGCCCAGATGGTTTTGCCATTGAATATTTCCCAGTGTTTAAGGAAGAAACAACACCAGTCTTTTACAGACTCTGCCAGAGAATGGTAAAGAGTAAATACTTCAGTACTTTTTTTCCCAAATTGACGAATGAAGATAGTGAAACCTTGAAGTCAATCATGAAAAGGATAAAGGAAAATTTCAGTTCAGGCTGTATCATAAGCTTAGATGTAAAAGCCTTAACCAAATTGTTAGTACATTGAATCTGTGCTAATGACAGATGAAAAAAAAAAAGACTTCATGATAAAGTTGGTTTTTAATCCATAAATGCAAAGTTGGTTTATGGAAAAAGTCAGTTTTTTTGAAAAAATCATTCAAAAATCAGTTGATGTAATTCACCACATTGAACTAATAAAGAAAAAAATATGGTCATCTCAATAAATACAAAAAAGGTTTTAGATAAATTTCAAAAACCACTCACTATTCAAAGAAAAAAAAAAAATCAGCCACAGAGTGGAAGAAGATATTTGCAGCTTGGATCTACAATATTTAAAAAGCACATACAAGTCAGTAAGAAAGAGATGGTCAACTCTGTGGAAAAATGAGCACATAATTTAAGCAAGCACCTCACAAGAGAGGATTTCCAAATGACCAATAAACATATGAAAAGGTGACCAACTTCACTAATCATCAGGGAAATGCAAATTGCAATCATAGTGAGGTATATACCCACTAGAATAGCTAAAATGAAAAACATCTTAACAAGGATATAAAGCAATTGGAACTTTCATACATTACTGGTAGGAGTTTGAGTTAACCTAACAGCTCTTGAAATTATTTGGCAGTACCTATCAAACCTGAACATAAGCATTTCTCATGACTTAGCAGTGCCACTCTAAGATATATACCCAACATATATACATAGATATCTGTGCCAAAAGACAAAAGAACATTTATATCAGCACTATTTGAAATATCCCCAAACTGAAAGAAACCTGAATGTCCATCAGCAGTAGAATGAATAGATTGTGGTATATTTGTATAATGGAATACAATATGGCAGTGAGATTAAACTGTTGGTACTCACAAACATAATGTTGAGTGAAAGAAGCCAGAAACAAGAATACATACTGTATTATTCAAAAATAAATAAAGTTCAAAAATAAATGAAACTTAACTCATGGAATGCATATTATATGTTACCATTAATATAATGTTCAAAAGCAGTTAAGACTAATTTATAGTGATAGAAATACAGATACTGGTTATTTGTGAAAAGTGAAATGCATAGTAGTTGGGAGGGTCTTGAGAGGGAGATAACTGCTGGTTATATTCTATTTCTTGATTTGGGTTCTGGTAAGAAGTGTGCATTCACTTTGTCTAAGTCTCTCAAGCTGTACACTTAACAATTTATATACTTTTTTATATATGTGTCATACTTCAATAAAACTTTTATTTAAAATATACAAGGAAATTACTTCGGACAGAAAATAACTAAAGACACCCTGCCACCCCCTCCTGCAGAAGAAAAAAAGAAAATAACTAAAAACATATATTGATTTTACAGTAAGAACTCAGAGTTCACTTTTTCTCAGTTGAGAACACTTTTTCTCAGTTGAGAATAGTAAAATTAATTTTTCCCTTAATTTCAAGAAATAACAATTTTTAGCATGTTTGCTTTAGATTAGTTGGTTTCAAATAAAACTATTTTGAAGTTTTTGTTTAATACCTTCAAGTATTTTATTTTTTTGCTTTCGCAAGTCTTACTATTAACATTCCCAGTGCCCTAGGGATAGCCATAACATTTAAATAAATAGGTTATACATGTGCATGTGTGTGTCATAGTAATAGGAAGAAGATTGGCTAAAGTTTATTTTGTTTTAATTATTGCAGCAAACATTATTTTATTTCTTTTAACAATTTATTAAGCACTTGCCATATACCAGATACTGTGCTTTGTATGTTCACCTGTAACTTAATTTTTACAATAACCCTCTGAGATAGAAAGGTGATATTCCTATTCCCAGCTATAATCTAGTTGCAAATATGAAATAACCTAATTCATATAGTGACAATATATGCCTCTGCCTTTAGCTATGACATCAATAGTCAGTTAAACTTCGCTTAAGTTTACATAAACACTGAAGCGTTCTTATGCTTCAGAAATTAGTGACAACTAATTCATTTTAAATCAACAGATTTTCAAATGGTACTTGGTGAATGTTTAACATACAAAGTCTATCCCCTTTCTCCTTTGCCACATCCCATCTTTACATGAAGAGTTTTTTTTTAACAGAAAGGGAAACAGTAATCTGTTGTCACTGCCTCCATTCTGCCCCATTATTTGGCAGGGGTCGGGAGGATTCCTAGTGGAAGAGGATTGAAACTAACAGCTCATATATTTATACTCTCAGCATTTATCATAATTCCCTTTCCTCCCAACTCTCATAACTATGATTGTAAAACTTGAGGAAAATAAAAAGTAGTTACTCTTAAAGAATTGGATAAACATATTTAACAATGTTAGAATGTATTTAGAAACAAAAATTATTTTCCATTTAGTATGATCCAGAGCTATCATCTCGACAGTTTGGGGTTGAATTATCCCGTTTGACCAGTGAAGACCGAACTGTTCCTTTGGTGGTGGAAAAACTCATAAACTACATTGAAATGCATGGATTATACACAGAAGGTATTTACCGAAAGTCTGGTTCAACTAATAAAATCAAGGAGCTTCGACAAGGTCTAGATACAGGTAAGATAGTGCCCTCTAAATCAAGACCAAATAATTTTATTTAAATAGTTCATCTTATGCTCTTAGTTTTCATTACATGTTGATCATTTTCTTGCAGCCAGAAGAGTGCAGTCTTTTCTGTGGTGCTTGTTTTATCATTTGTAGCTTTCAAAAGAGTCTGTTTTTATGTGGTCAATTCAGCAAACATACATTGCATATCATTTGTACAGGCATTATTAGGTACTTCAGACAGATCGCATTTAATCTTTTTTTTAACAGTCTGGTAAGATCATGTCTTTAATTTACAAAGAAGAAAATTTAGGTTCAGGGAAATTGAATAATGAGCTGTTGATGAGATGCAGGGCACTGTGCTGATGTTTTTGTATTAATTTTCACAACAGATCTTTGTACTAATCTTCCCAAACAGTGATTATTATCCCTGTTTACAGATGAAGAAACTGAGGCTTACAGAGGATCTTGCCCAAAGACTCACCACCAATAAGTGACAAAGCTGGCATTTAACCCATAATCTAAACTATTGCCTGTTAGTCTCTGTTATTCTGACTCCAAGTGGTGCTCTTTCTGATGCATATTCTTGCCTTCCTACATTGATGACATAGTTATTTAAATGGATAAGTAGTGAACTGAACATGTATCTGTGTAGAGCTCTAGCCTCAGTCCTGGAATGTATGCAGAAGTTTGACTTTGGCTTTATGTTCAACTTCTACTCTTCACCACTATTGGAAAGGAATAGATTTTTTATTTATTTATTTTTTTTGTCGCACTGCACGGCTTGTGGGATCTTAGTTCCCCGTCCAGGGATTGAGCCTGGGCCCTCGGCAGTGAAAGCACGGAGTTCTAACCACTGGACCACCAGGGAATTCCCAGGAATAGATCTTTTTGAATCACATATAGGTGCAAAGTTTGTCTCTGTGTCACCAAGAATCTACCCACAGGCATCATTCATCCTATATCATCCCAATGCTCTCATGTATAACCCTAGGGAGTTTATAAGTGAAGCAGAGTAAAGATTTTCTTCACATTTCCTAAGCTCAGTTATCACTGTCATTTCATCTCTGAGAATGACTTAAAATCAGTCTGACTTTTAGAAACTGTCCTTTGGGCCTTTGTTATGTTTGTCATCTGAAGCATCACTACTAGAAGTATCGTTCACAAACCAGTCCACAAGAGAAGTACAGAAATTAAGAAAAAGCATTTAGAAACATTTATAGCAATTTAACAGTGCCTTGACATGAAAACTTGTTATCTTTTATTTTACACATCTGTCAGTCCGCGACATTTGAAAAACAACCAACAAACAACAACTGTTCCTTTACCACAGTAGGAGCACTGTTCCAAAGCATGGAATTCAATTGTAGAAGATAGTCTGATTAAGAACATGAAGGCATTTTTCGGTCATGATAGTTTCTAAAGTGAATTATTTGACTCTCTGCATGTTTTGGCTTTCTTATCTAACTCTTGTCTCTGAATAGATGCTGAGAATGTAAACCTAGATGACTATAACATACACGTCATTGCAAGTGTATTCAAACAATGGCTTCGTGATTTGCCCAATCCACTCATGACCTTTGAACTCTATGAGGAATTTCTTCGAGCTATGGGTAAGCACAGGCTTCCTGGGTTCAGGGAAGGCCTGCACTTGGGAAAGGAATGCCATCTTCATATTAGATGATTTAGCCATCCTCTCAGTTGGTTTAGTTCATATAGATCCAAAAGTGATACAGTCAGTACAAAACTGCCAGTGAACTCTCACCTATTCAAATGTTAACTGTTTTAGAAACTCATTAAAAGGTCAGTGTCCTGAAAACTTTCTGAGCAGGTCACCTAGTTGCTTCTTACAAAGAGATTGAAAGACTCAGGTTATAAACAAATTTAAAAATTAAATAGGAGATTTATATTCATTTAAATTGTGAATCTAGGCAAGAACTCAGTGTAAAGTTGGCTATCTACTTTAAGCCATGCCTAACATGTTGGTTTAGTTTTTCAGTGCTACAGATGTGTAGGATATTGATTAAGGCCTACCTAGAAGTGTTTAGGCCCTGAGGCCTGACTCCTCAATTCCCATAAGACTGATTTATAACTTATATAACAATTGATTAATTTTAATGGGGAATTGGTTTGCCACAAAATGCCTGAAGAGCTAGGGCATCTCTTGCCCCTTGCTGTAATCAAGAATTACTGGGCTATAGATTAAAACTCATGAGACTGCTTAGAGAGTATAGAACTCAAGCAAAGGGAGATTAGTGGTAACTGAGTTGTTCTTCTGCTATACAGGTATAGCTAAAACCCCTAAAAATCAACCCTAGAGCCACCCTCCCTTGCTACCTAGTGTCTGTCCAGAAGGAATATGTAGTGTATAAGAGAGGATATTCATTCTTATTTGCTGCTCTTACTGCTTTCAGGCCTTCAGGAGAGGAAAGAGACAATCCGTGGTGTATACTCTGTGATTGACCAGCTCTCCCGAACTCATCTCAATACACTGGAACGCCTCATCTTTCATCTAGTCAGGTAACTTCAAGAAACAAAGGAACACTTAACAGTTTCTCTTGGATTCTTTTAAATAAATGAAGAGCTCCTTCGTATGAAAAACTGACAGATCTTTTTTTTTCATGTTGATAAAGTCAATGCCTCAAACAGGTGGTTATGATTCCTTGGAGCAGAAATCCTCAGCTGAGTTAGATTGCATGGCAGGTGCTTCTCTGCCCTATTTGAGCCATGTAACACCTCAGTCTCATGGTGGCACTGTGTAGCCTAGCCTGTTATCTAACTCCCGAGCTAGAAAGCCTGTGTGTCTGTTGACATAACCTAATTCATAGGAGGAGGGTTCAGACGGAGCTCAGGAATTGACTGACCAAAGACAATCCAGGGGTAGTCTCTCTTCTTTTGATTGTAAATATTAGCAATAGTTGGGAAGAAAGCCACCTTTTTCTTTGGATAAATATCTTATATGACTGTTTGAAAATGCCTTAAAGTGTCTACATTCTGTAGATATTTTCATCTAGTAACGGTGACCTGGGGCAGTGAGTCACAAATTTTTCCTTGATCAACTATCTGCTTGCCTGAATTGCTTCAAGGAACAGAGTAAAAGTACACTTTCCAGAGGCAAAGGAACAGCTTTGGGAAAAGTCTACAGTATCTTCCTTCAACTGATAGGAATATCTTTCCAGTACTATGCAGTTGATGTCATTGATCTTCTTTCTCTCATTTCTTCTGCCTACCTCCCTGCAATTTTCCTTTTTCATCCTAGTTTCACTTGTTTTTTTTGTTTCTTAGGATTGCTCTACAGGAAGACACTAATCGAATGTCTGCAAATGCTTTGGCCATTGTATTTGCACCCTGCATTCTCCGCTGCCCTGACACCATCGACCCACTACAAAGTGTGCAGGACATCAGTAAGACTACCACGTAAGGCCAGTCACCATCACCTCTGCAAGACCCCAGGGACTTCTGAGTCAGTGTAGTCACTTTATCCAGATATCAAACATAGTGAATGATTTCTTTTTCTTTTTTTTGACCATGCTGCGTGTCTTGCAGGGATCTTAGTTCCCCGACCAGGGATCGAACCCGGGCCCCCTGCAGTGGAAGTGCAGAGTCCTAACCACTGGACCACCAGGGAGTTCCCCTAGCAAATGACTTTTTTTTTTTAAGTTCATATGTTTTTAATAAGATTGCTAGGTGCCACTGGGCTTTTTTATGCTGAAGATGAAAAATTCCTTTAGGTTCTATTCAACTAAGCATCATTTGTTTTGAAGGGCCTTATTTTTTAAATTTGGCTTCTCTTTAGGAATGATTATAGTCTCCAAATGTATTTTAAAATACCATTTTACCAAATTACATATACTTTGTGTTTTCCTGTAATCTAGTCTAACTGTAGTCTTATGGCTCTGAATCCCTTTGGTCTTAATACTTCAGCATTCCTGTATTTCACCTTGCCCTTTTTTATGCACCTCTGATTTCCTTCTAGAGTGGTGATTCTTAACCTTTTCTGCAAAAGGAGCTTTCCCCAAAAAAGCCTAGTGTTTGTGTCCCATTCCCAGAGAGTGATTTAATTGGTCGGGGGTGTGGCCTAGGCATTGGGACTTATAACTGCTCCTCAGATGGATACTAAAGTTTAGCCAAAGTTGTGAACCACCATTATAAACCCTGTCTCTGAGCTTTTATCCTCCAACCATCTACCACACTTAGCTGAAAAATAGTCTGTGGGTGCTACAATTTATTTGATTGACTTCAGCACTTAACAGTTTTCTCTTTTCCTGTTTCAGCTGTGTGGAGCTGATTGTTGTGGAACAAATGAATAAATATAAGGCTCGTCTCAAAGACATCAGTAGCCTGGAATTTGCTGAGAATAAGGCAAAGACCAGGCTGTCACTGATTCGTAGATCAATGGTAAGATGCAGGACATGGAATCACAGGGGGAAATGGGAGCCTTCCTCAGATTTTAGGTACACATTATGATATGTAGAGAGAGATTATTCTCTGAAACTTTTTCACATGGAACAAGTGGAAAAAAAAAAAGTCACCTTATCTCAGGGTACTATGTATGTCTCATGTTTGTTCTTTGAGCTGTCTTTAGTTATATACACAGAATACAGTTAACTATGAAGAATTTTTAAAATCAAGTATTTGGGTAAAATGTTGGTGGTTTAATAATTTGCCCTGTTTTCTTTTCCTGTCCTTTCTATGAAAACGTAACCCACCCTAACTTTTGAGTCTGCTTTCTTCCACCGTCTGTTCCCAACCTCAACCATGTCACTTTTGGTGGTCCTGCCAATAGTTCTGGGATGTAGAGAACTTATTCACTTGCAAGAATGTGAGTCATAGGATATAGAACTCCACTATGAGTCTACTATTATCAAATAAAGATTTCTTTGAGGGCTTATTGCTAGGTTTTGAAAAAAGCCTTACAAAAATGATAATTTATTTCTTCCATTTGCCCATTTGTCTGTTTAATATCTTCCTTTGTAACTGGTGACCTATATATAAACAACTCCATTTCACACTGACCAATAATCAGTAGGGTCTAGATAACTGGAAACCTATTGTTGCATTAAAGTTTAATTATTGCCCATTTACTACCCTTCCCCTGAATTGTAAAACAAAACTGTATTAGTGAACACCCAGTCAGATCCCCAGTAAATCTCTGAAGAGAAGCAAGCTTCCCCATCATTGTGCCCATGTTTTTGCAGAGGCCCAGCAATACTTCCTCTATACTTGGTAGTTTATACTCAGATTAGCATTAAAGTAACTCCATTTCTTCCTTTACTGTTAAACTGCCTGGCACAGGACAAGTGCACAACAAATGTCTGTAGATTAAGTTAATGAAGGGTGTTCTCTAAAAACAAACATAAACACAGAATTTCTCCAGTCAGTAAAGGTATTAAATAAAGCTCATCACAGAACACGTTCTGAATATTTTCTCCAGGAAATGAAAACAGAAACCCCATTTAAAAGTGAAACCCTGGGCTTCCCTGGTGGTGCAGTGGTTGAGAGTCCGCCTGCCGATGCAGGGGACACGGGTTCGTGCCTCGGTCCGGGAAGATCCCACATGCCGCGGAGCGTGAGCCATGGCCGCTGAGCCTGTGTGTCTGGACCCTTTGCTCCGCAACGGGAGAGGCCACAACAGTGAGAGGCCCGCATACCCCACACACACACACAAAAAACCCTTCCCGTAGTATGAATTTTTATGAACTCAGTTCTGAGAGGCCCAAGTTAGCAGTGCCCATCCAGGGAAGACGGGAAGAGACCTTTTACTATAAGGCTACTTTTCAAAGCAGGTAGACAAGCTGTGCTTTTTTGCTGATGCTGCAGAAGACAGATATATTCATTCCATTGAAAGATGAAACCTCTTTAATGGGGCAATGACATGTACATTCTAACCTTCTGCTTTCCTTTTCATGTCCTTCCTAATCCAGAAACCTGTACTAATTGCAGTTAGATTTATGAGCATTACCCGCAATTCAGTCTCGGTATGTATTACTATTGCAATGTGTCACAGCCACTTTTTTTATTATTGTCTCTCATCCATCCAGGAGTTGTTCTGCTCTGTCTATCATCCATGCCTGTCCACCCTCCATGTGCAGCCCCAATTCAGGTCCCACTTCCTGATCAGCCTTCACTTGCTTTTCTCTTACTCTCTTTCTTTAGAACCTTTATTTTCTTTCCTCTGTGTCATGCAGTTGAACAATGTCCATTTATAATATACTGGTTTTTCCTCTTTGTCAAATAAGCCTCTTTGTGGATTTCTTCTTTGGTTGGATCATTGAAAGGTGAAATTGAAAGCACTGAGGTATCAAATAAATTTCTGCTCTGTGAGCTTTGTTCTCATCAGTCTCTTCCTTTATTACATAAAAACCTATTACTGTTTTTAGCATCCTCCATCATTAGAAATGCTTATTTGCCCATTCCTATCTGTGACTTTGATGGTGTCTTTCTAGACATAGAAGTATGACTGTTATCTACTCAGCATTTTTTAGACAGTGCTGCAAGTAGTAGTGAGAAAATTGATGGACTGGTTCTAGATTTAAATAATAATAGTATAATAGATCTCATACCAGGATTTCATACAAAAAAAAGAATGGAGAGATGGAACACCAATATATATGGAAACTAATTGCAAAGACTATCCATCTATGTGTAACCAGTTCATTAAGGATGTCAATTTGCTGGGATATAAATGTCAGTCAGTTTTGTTTTTTATCTAGTAACTGCCTTCCAACTCTACCATGTCAAAATCCCCTTTCCTACTGGATATCAACTACCTTAACAGCATCTTTTGACTATTCCATAATTTTTAAATGCTCTAGTCTTAGTCCGGTATTTAAGACTTAGTTCTCTTCATATTATATCTTCATATTATAACATCAGCCACAGGCTTGATCCAGTACTCATCACTTTCTTCCAGGATAGACTAGACCTTAATCTGGGGCTGAAAACTTTGGGGGTGAGTGAGTAGGTTCTTTTAGTCACACATTTCTGCCCTCCCTCTTTTTTCCCTTTTTTTTTTTTTAATTTCTAAATTCCAGAACATACCTGACTCCAAGAGTTGTTTTTTTGTTTTTGTTCTTTTAAATTTTTAATTTATTTATTTATATTTTGGCTGCATTGGGTCTTTGTTGCTGTGTGTGGGCTTTCTCTAGTTGTGGCGAGTGGGGACTACTCTTTGTTGTGGTGCGCAGGCTTCTCATTGTGGTGGCTTGTCTTTGTTGCAGAGTACGGACTCTAGGCACGCAGGCTTCATTCAGTAGTTGTGACACGTGGGCTCAGTAGTTGTGGCTCGCAGGCTCCAGAACACAGGCTTAGTAGTTGTGGTGCACAGGCTTAGTTGCTCCATGGCATGTGGGATCTTCCCGGACCAGGGCTCGAACCTGTGTCCCCTGCCTTGGCAGGCAGATTCTTAACCACTGCACCCCCAAGCAAGTCCCTGCCCGCCCTCTTCCTTGTGCTGTTTCTTCCTCTGGTGTTGAAACTGAGAGGAGTGATATAGGAAAGGCAGAATTGTACATGGTATGCCAGTATTGAGGTGATGATAGTCTTGGTTGTTCAGCACTACTATTCAAGCTCATTGTCAATAGGCTAAATGAAGATAAGTGGTATCTCCAATTGACCCTGCTGACAGTGAGCAGAAGGCTATAGGCATTGGCAGTCCCTTGCTTTGGTTACACCTTCTGGCTAAACCTGACGGATGGCATTCATACTGTGTGACTCTGATATGTATGTCTTTTTTTTGCCTCAAGACTTTACCCAATCAGATCTACCTCCCATGGCCAGTTCTAGGGCCTACAAGCACACTGGGGGAAAGGTTACATTTTTCATACCTCTTGGTTCCCAAGAACTCAAGGTGGGTAAGTCTTGCCTACCTCTCTATCTGACTCTTCCCACCACACTCTTT
>NW_006795663.1:488904-511554 GCF_000442215.2 Lipotes vexillifer
TTCTCTTTTCCCCTGTGCATATAACAGAGTTGCAAATCAGTAAGTCTTTTGCCTGTACAGACAACCAAACGGAATGAAATGCCAGTCTCCCTTTCTTTTAGATGAACTCAAACCTTGATTCTTACCTTCTGGATTCAGTGATGACACTGCCATTTTCCTGTAAGAGGGGAGGGAATATCCTCTTTTCATAAACTCTATGTTTCCTTGAAATTCCAATAACCCCCCTTTCTTTTTAGCCTTTTTAGATTTACATTGAGGGAAAGGTGTTAGAATATTGATCACAGTATTGGTTCAAAAAAATGAAACTCTCAGTAAGCCCTGAGAGGAGAAGCTGGTACCAACTACTCTTGGCTCCTTAAAGCTAGAAGAAGGGCTGCTTAATTATCCTCAGCTTTGGATCTTAGCCACAAGTTTGGAACAAGAGGAAAAATCCCACTTAACATCCTATTGCATATGTATCTCTAGCTGTAGAAAAGGTGTTAGTCCCAGACTTAAGAACAAGACCGTGTCTAGGACGTATTTGGTATTCATTCAGCATCTAAGGGATTGAATCTAGGAGAGAGCAGTGAGTTTTAGGATATTCACTACAGATAAACTAATCAAAGTCAATGGTATTCAGGTCTTCACAGATGAAAAAAATTGCTATTCTGTAATTAAATACAACGGTGACTTTGCTGAAATGAAGAGTGAAATGAATTTTCGAAAAGTATGTTATATTATTGCTAATGTGAAAAGTCATTTGGGTTGGGTGTTGAAAGATGAGTAGTAATTTAACAAATGGTGAGAAGACAGGGGAACGACAATTCCAGAGGCAAAGAAGCATGAAACAGATATCTGTGAATAATGACTGCCTTGTGTAGCTGGAGCTGGTCAGGTGGTGTGGAAGTGGCAGAAGAGTTTGGAAAGGTAGACTGGAACCAGATATGCAGCATTAAGAATTTTGGGGCTTCCCTGGTAGCGCAGTGGTTGAGAGTCCGCCTGCCAATACAGGGGACACGGGTTCGTGCCCCGGTCTGGGAAGATCCACATGCCGCGGAGCGGCTGGGTCCATGAGCCATGGCCGCTGGGACTGCGTGTCCGAAGCCTGTGCTCTGCAATGGGAGAGGCCACAACAGTGAGAGGCCCGCGTACCACAAAAAAAAAAAAAAGAATTTTGAATTTTCCCGTTTTGAAGCACTTGGGAGCTATGGAAAGGTTTTGAAGTAGGGGAATATCACCATCATTTCTTTTAGAAAAATAGCTGGTAGCATTCTAAAGAAGAATGGATTAGAGATGGGCAAGACTGACAGCTATATATCAGTTAGGAGACTCTTGACTTGTAAGTAATCATATTTGCCATCACTATAATAGGTTGAATCCTGATCATGTCATTTTGAAAATATGTTTCTGCTACCATATACTTTCCACAGAATTAGATTTATGGAGCATAATCTTTGACTCTAGGCTATTCCCAGAGTAGGATTTCTGAATATGATATGCTCACGGTCTATCCAGTTATGCCTCTTCTATAACAAATGGGGTTTTGTGGTAACTTATTTTTGTTATAATTCTAAGCATAAGTATTGATCAAGTATTATTTAAGGTAATATAGTATGAAGAATATAATTTGAAATAAAGTTTACTTATCTATAGAACCCTCACACATTAACCTCTTGAAAGATGTTACACACAAAGGTTTTCATAGGCAAACAAAGTTTAGCGTATAATGTGCAGTACTTCCCAAACTTTAACTGTGGAGTGCTCTCTTCATAATGAGTCTAGTTGAACAGGGGTTCTAAAAAAAGCATTTCAAAAACAACATTCTAATTTTTAAAAATAGTATCAGTTGCTATTTTTTGTACTTAGTTTGGAATTTTAAAATCGCTCTAAGTCTTTTCAGGATTTTCTTGCAGTGCTCATAGTGGTTGGCAGTACTTACAAATTTTGCGTCATCTAGGCTTATTGAAGAACTTACCTGCATGTCTCAGTTAGAAATTTGCATACCTGCAATTCTGTATCATTGTGGATCTGTGGGGGTAAGCTATGCAACTGACAACACTAAAAGAAATGCCCTTCCAGAAGTTAAGTATTAATAATTGGAAAGTTAAGAATCAGTTGAAATGTGGCAGCTTTGAAGAGCTCCAAAGGAAAAAGATTCTAGCAAAGGGTCCTGTCATTTCCTTATGTTAGTGCATGCTGTCTAAGTCTACTGTTCACATTCAGGTGACTTGACATAATAAGAATCAGACCCAGAGAATGAAGATTTTCTGAGAATATAGAAGTGTTCTTACTGTTTTTGGTACTGACCAGAAAGTATTTTTGTAGTATTAATCTTTTTTTTTTTAGATATAATTGACATATAACATTCTTAGTTTTAGGTATAGCACAATGATTTGATATATGTATATATTGTGACGTGATTATCATAATAAGCTTAGCTAACATTCATCACCACATACAGTTAATAATTTTTTCTTGTAATAAGAACGTGTAGTGTTCTCTTTGATAACACCACAACAGAAGACCCTTGCTTTTTTTGTTCCTCCGGAACCCTCTTTCAGAGATCATGATGGTACGCAAGAGGCATTACTTGAAGATCCACATGCAGGAAACATGCAGCGCCAATGGTGAGGAGGATTAGGCACAGGACCTCTTTGGGAGAGTAGGCAAAAGGAGAACAGTATTTGTGCTCTTTTTTGTGAATTGTGAAAGAAGCATCTCTTTTGAAGCCTTGAAATCGTCTCTTTCAGATGTGGACAAATGGGAAGAAAAGTTATGTAGGGAATTCTCGTAGATAGAATTCCATAGGAGTGGAAGAACTACAGTAATATCTGGCAAGGGAACGTGATGCTTTTCAAGAGGCCTGAAAATTAGGTTTGGGGGAATAAAAGGCAGAAGTTAGGAAGTAAGGAAATATAAGGATTCTGTGATCTTGGGATGATAGGATTATATGTGAGAGAAGAGAAGGTGAAGATTTATAAACAGCAGAGTGAGTGAGCCAGGTGGGTTGAGTGTTTAGAGAGTAAAAAGTGCAGAATACTAGACAAGAATAAATGATGGTGGCTCCCTATGCAATTTTTGCTGCTAGACCTACCAGTTGTATCCTAAAAATTGATTGTTAGATATTTTCATTTCACTCTTATATCTCCTTTATAAAAAAATTCAGATTTGAAACTTAATACTAGCTCTTTTTGTATAATGATGTACTCAGTGCTTTTAAAGAAGCTGTTTTCTCACAAAACTTGAAAGATAAACTATTTTATATTTATCATTTTCAAATGACTGGAATTATTTTTCTCTTATAGTATATAATTTCTTTTAAAATTAGGCATTTGATAAATCTACGATCTTCTGTTTCTACATAAAAGACACATTTACATACTTGTTTCATGCTCATTGTGGAAAAATTTGAACAGTAGGGTAAAGTGCAAAAAGCAGGAAGAAAATCACAATTTTCTATTAATATTTTAGAATACTTATATTTCCCTTGAACTTTTTCCTTATGTATATGTAGTGAAGTTATGACAGTCCTATGGTATTCATAGTTTTATGTTTCTTTTATTATTATTATTTTTTTTTGCGGTATGTGGGCCTCTCACTGTTGTGGCCTCTCCCGTTGCGGAGCACAGGCTCCAGATGCGCAGGCTCAGTGGCCATGGCTCACGGGCCGAGCCGCTCTGCGGCATGTGGGATCTTCCCGGACCAGGGCACGAACCCATGTCCCCTGCATCGGCAGGTGGACTTTCAACCACTGCGCCACCAGGGAAGCCCTTCTTTTATTATTTTAGGAAGATTTTTGTAGAGCTAAAACATGAATTCAATTCAGTATTGTAAATCCATTTAATAGTTTTTAACTTAGAGTTTTACTAAATAAAAATGAGACTACCTTCCATCTATGTTTCTTCAGAGGTACTTCTCATTTTAGACTACACTTTAGACACATCTTTTTTTCCTTCCCGTTCTCTTCTGCAGATGAGACCTATCTTCCTAGCCCCATTCATTGATTCATTTTCATTTATTCTCATTCATTTTTTCAACAAAAATGTAACAGTTCTGTTGTGTTTTACGCACTTGTGCTAGGTGCTGGAGGTATAGAAATGACAAGATCTCTTCTTTAGATAAATTAACAGTCTAGTAAGCAAAGATATAAATAATTGTAGTTCAGTTTTCTAAATCTCATCTTGTCTGTTCAGAAAGCTGTAGGGAAGCATAGAGATCTAGGTGACTTAATACCTGAGAACACTGGATAAACTTCAATGGCTAGAATGTAAGATTTCTTGGTAAGAATGAAGGGAAGAGTGATAAGATATAATGAATTAGCAAACAGTTTTGGGGTTCTTAAATTCCAGGATTAGTAGTTTGGATTTGATCTTTTTAGTCCTTGAGAGGCCATCAAAGATTGTCTAAGAGTTTCCTCTTTTAAAAACACTGGACCTAAAGTTTCACAGAGGAATTTTACCAGCCCTTTAAAAACATAACAATACAATTTAATCTGTTCCAGAGCTGAGAGGGAAAAGGTCTTTTTTTATGAAAAGAGTGTAACATTGGTACTTTTTAACACCCTGCCCAAAAAAGAAAAACTAACAAAAATTTTACACAAAAGTATTAAAGGCAGCAGAGTACAGGATGGGCTCTGGACTAAACTTTTGTGTTTAAATCCTAGCACTAGATTACTAGCTATTGTGACATGGGCAAGTCATTTAATCTCCATGCCTCAGTTTTCTCATGTATAAACTGGAGTTAATAGTACCAGACTCACAGGATTAAATGAGTTTATACTTGTAAAGCCACAGAGCAGGACTTGATACACTGAGATATATATATATTTACACACATATGTGTATATCAATAAAACACTTGATATATAAATTCAGAACTGCCTCATCTGTGAATATTAATCCCAAGTTAAAATATTAGCAAGCATAGCTCAGTGGCCCATAAACATAAACTTTGACTAAGTGTGATTTAACCCAGGAACGCAAGAATGATTCGATTAGCATAATTCACCGTGTTAATTGATCTGTAGGAAAAAAATCATATTATCCTCATAGATATTTAAGAGGCATTTGATATTATTATACAGGTATTATTTTTTTAATTCTTATTAAAATAGGGATATATCTATAATTCCTTAGCATGATAAAATATATCTATTATATCCCCCAAACCAGTATCTTGCTTAATGGAGAAACATTGGAAGCTTTCTAATTAAAACTGGGAAAAGGCAAGAATGTACATTATCCTCACTGTTATTTGCCCTTGATCTAGAGGTACTATCTAATGCAATTAGGTAATAAAAAGGAATCAGAGGTATAAAACTTAGAAGAAGAGGTAGAATTATCACTATTTTCATTATGATTGTATATATGCAAAACTCAAGAAAATTAACTAAAAAATAAAGTTATAGGGTATCTGAGTACAATTGATAACTTTGATATGTACTATCCATTGGCTGATATAATGGAAGAAAAATGCCCATTTTTATTAGCACACACATGCACTCAAAACAGCAACATAAAATACCAAAGAATATACTTAAGAAATGTAGAACAAGAAATGTGGAAGATTTATACAGAGAGAGTCTTAAACCCCAAGAATTACAAAAGAAGATTTGAACAAATAAATGCATTTGGAAAGGAAGACTGAATATATAAATATGTCAGCTCTTCCTAAATTCATCTATTCATTTATTGTTCTAACACCCAATAGGATGGAGAGAGGATCTGTTGAGACTCACCTAAACATTCAGACTCATAAGACTACCGTGAGCTACACTTGGCATCAGAATCACGTAGAAGAATATGGGACAGGAAGCACAGCATGCCAGCAGACAGCATAAGGTCTTCCTTTTATGCCAGAGTCATCGTAGCGAGCCATGCTGCCACGCCACCCTCAGGGTGTTAGCTATATCTTTAGTCTCTCAAGTCACAGCTCAAGTGCAAGGAAAAAGAGGTCCACATTTAGTGCTTGCAGATCTGTTCTGCCTTAGAAGTTTCATGCCTCCACAGGAGTCAGTATCTTTCATAAAATTCCAGACATGGTTTCCAGGGTCCCTGCAAGGGATATGTCTAATTACAGCAGACTCCACACTCAAAGAGTCTAAATTTGTAGGTTCCAACTAGATATTTATAATTTATCATTCCTTCTTCAGATGCCAATCAGGGTAATTTTTGCCAGAGACAATGTTGTCTAGTAACGTCATTTACATGGTACCTTTATCAGGTTTCCAGGGTCCTGAGCTAGAACATGGACCAAAGATCAAATTCTCATAGACAAGGAAAGAGTTTTGTAACATTTTACCTCCAGATATGATGTCAGTAAAAACAACAAAAGAATATTTGGGGGGACCTTGACAAGATGCCACTAAAATTCATAATAAGAAAATAAGGAAGCAGGAAAACTAAGAAAATCCTTAAAAAAGAAAAAGAAAGGATCATAAACATTAAAGTGAGTGGCATTTCAGAGGTATACTATTCAATAAATGGTAAAGGAAAAAAGGATAGTCATGTGGAGAAAAAACAAGAAAAATTAAAATGTTGATCTAAATCAAAGACTAAAAATTAAAAAATAAAAGTGCTAGGAATATAGTCATCTCTCAATATCCACAGGGAATACTGTGAGGGGTTTCAGAACCCCTGCCCCCACAGATAACAAATTTCTAGGATGCTCAAATTCATTATGTAAAATGGCAAAGGGCTTCCCTGGTGGCATAGTGGTTAAGAATCGGCCTGCCAGTGCAGGGGACACAGGTTCGAGCCCTGGTCTGGGAAGATCCCACATGCCGCGGAGCAGCTAAGCCCATGCACCACAACTACTGAGCCTGAGCTCTAGAGCCCATGAGCCACAGCTGATGAGCCCATGTGCCACAACTACTGAAGCCCTCATCCCTAGAGCCTGTGCTCCACAACAAGAGAAGCCACTGCAATGAGAAGCCTGTGCACCACAACGAAGAGTAGCCCCTGCTTGTTGCAACTAGAGAAAGCCCATGCAGCAATGAAGACCCAGCACAGCCAAAAATAAACAAACAAAATAAAGTTCCTGTTTAAAAAAAAATGGAATAATATTTGTATATAACCTACACACATCCTCCCATTATACTTTATTTTTTATTTGAAGTATAATTGATTTACAATATTCAAGTGTACAGTATACTTATTTGATATTTTTATACATTACAAAATGATCACCACAGTAAGTCTAGTTACCATCTGTCACCATAGAAAGTTATTACAATATTATTGGCTATATTCCCTATGCTGTACATTACATCCACATGACTTATTTACTTTATAACTGGAAGTTTGTACCTTTTAATCTTCCTCACCTATTTAACTCATCCCCCTACCCCGCTTCTCTTTGGCAACCACCAGTTTGTTCTTTGTATCTATTAATCTGTTTCTGTTTTGTTATGTTTGTTTTTTTAGATTCCACATATAAGTGAAATCATGCATTACTTGTCTTTCTGTGTTTGATGTATTTCACGTAGCATAATCTAGGTCCATCCATGTTGTTGCTAATGACAGGATTTCATTCTTTTTTTATGATTGAGTAATATTCCATTATGTGTGTATGTATGTTTGTATACACATACATGCATACATATATATACTTCATCTTTTATCCAGTCATTTATCCAGTCATCTATCATTGGATACTTAGGTTGCTTTCATATGTAGGCTATTGTAAATAATGCTGCAGTGAACATAGGGGTGTATATATCTTTTCAAATTAGTGTTTTTGTTTTATCTGGATAAATATCCATGAGTGGAATTGTTAGATCATATGATAGTTCTATTTTTAATTTTTTGAGGATCCTTCGTACAATCTTCCATGTACCAATTTACATTCCCACCAGCAGTGCACAGGGCTTCCCTTTTCTCCACATCCTCACCAACACTTACCTGCTATCTTTTTGATAATAGCCATTCTGACAGGTGTGAGTTGATATCTCATTGTGGTTTTGATTTGCATTTCCTTGATGATAGTGATGTTGAACATCTTTTCATGTGTCTGTTGGCCATCTGAATGTTGTCTTTGGAAAAATGTCTATTGAGGTGCTCTGCTCATTTTTTTTTTTTTTTTGCGATACGCGGCCCTCTCATTGTGGTCTCTCCCGTTGCGGAGCACAGGCTCCGGACGTGCAGGCTCAGCGGCCATGGCTCACGGGCCCAGCCTCTCTGCAGCATGCGGGATCTTCCCGGGCCAGGGCACAAACCCGTGTCCCCTGCATCAGCAGGCAGACTCTCAACCACTGCGCCACCAGGGAAGCCCTGCTTATTTTTTAATTAGGTTGTTTGTCATTTTGAAGTTGAGTTGTATGAGTTATTTGTATATTTTTGGATATTAACCCCTTGTTAGATATATCATTTGCAAATATCTTTTCCTGTTCAGTAGGCTGCCTTTTCATTTTGTTGATAACTTCCTTCACTGTGCAGAAGCTTTTTAGTTTGATGTAGTCCCATTTGTTTATTTTTGTTTTTTTTTTCACTTGACTAAGGAGACATATCCAAAAAATATTGCTAACACCAGTGTCAAAGAGCATACTGCCTGTGTTTTCTTCTAGGAGTTTTATGGTTTCAGGTCTTACATTTAAGTGTTTAATGCATTTTGTGTTTATTTTTGTATATGGTATGAGAAAGTAACCCAGTTTGATTCTTTTGCATGTAGCTGTTCAGTTGTCCCAACACCATTTGTTGAAGAAGCTGTCTCTTCCCCCTTGTGTATTCTTGCCTCCTTTGTTGTAGATTAATTAACCATATAAGCATGGGTTTATTTCTGGACACTCTGGTTTCTGTTCCAGTGATCTATGTTTCTGTTTTTGTTCCAGTACCATACTGTTTTGATCACTGTAGCTTGGCAGTATATTTTGAAATCAGGGAGTGTGATACCTCTAGTTTTGTTGTTCTTTCTCAAGATTGGTTTGGCTGTTTGGAGTCTTCTGTGTTTCCATACACATTTTGGAATTATTTGTTCTAGTTCTGTGAAAAATGCCATTGGTGTTTTGACAGGGATTACATTTAATCTGTAGATTGCCTTGGGTAGTAGTTGTGATTTTAACAGTATTAATTCTTCCAATCCATGAACATGGTATATCTTTCCATTTGTTTGTGTCATCTTCAGTTTCTTTCATTGGTGTCTTTTAGTTTTCCAAGTACAGGTCTTTTATCTCCTTGGTTAGATTTATTCCTAGGTATTTTCTTCTTTTTGATGCAGTTGTAAATGGAATTGTGTTCTTAATTCCTCTTTCTGATAGTTCATTGTTAGTGTATAGAAATGCATCAGATTTCTGTATATTAATTTTGTATCCTGAAACTTTAGTTAATTTATTCTCATATTTTTTCAGTGGTATCTTTAGGATTTTTTTATATGTATGGTATCATGTCATCTGCAAACAGTGACAGTTTTACTTCCTCCTTTGCAATTTGTATTTCTTTTATTTTTCTTGTCTGATTACTGTGGCTAGGACTTCCAATACTATGTTAAATAAAAGTGATGAGAGTGGGCATCTTTGTCTTGTTTCTGATCTTAGAGGAAATGCTTTCAGCTTTTCACCATTGAGTGTGATGTTAGGTTTGTCATATATGACCTTTATTATGTTGAGGTTTGTCTCTCTATAACCACTTTGTTGAGAGTTTTTATCATAAATGGATGTTGAATTTTGTCAAAGCTTTTTCTGCATCTGTTGAGATGATCATAATTTTTATTCTTCAGTTTGTCAATGTGGTGTATCACACTGATTGATTTGTGGGTGTTGAACCATCCTTGCATCCCTGGGATAAATCCTACTTGATCATGGTATGATCCTTATAATGTATTGTTGAATTTGGTTTGCTAGTGTTTTGTTAAGGACTTTTATGTCTGTGTTCAGCAGTGACATTGGCCTGTAATTATCTTTTTTGTGTGGTGTCTTTGGTTTTGATATCAGGGTGATGCTGACCTCATAGAAAGAGTTCAGACGCATTTCTTCCTCTTCAGTTTTTGGGAATAGTTTGAGAAGGATAGGTGTCCTGCATACTTTAAATCATCCCTAGATTACTTACCATACCTAATTCAATGTAAATGTAAATAGTTGTTATGTAATGCTATGTAAATAGTTGTTAGTGCATGGTGGCAAATTCAACTTTTGTTTTTTGGAATTTTAGGGAAATTTTTTTCAAATATTTTCATTCTGCAGTTGGTTGGATCCAAGAATGCAGAATCTGCAGATACAGAGGGATGTCTTACAGCTCAGGCAACCTCTCTTTGCAGAGCTGTTTACTGCCCTGTATCCTGCAGGCACAAAAGCATTCCACCTCTTCACCTTCACATTGCCAAAACATCCAAGAAGAAGCTTAATTCAGCTGAAAGGGCAGTTATGGAAGAGCCCAAGAGGCGATGAAGAAGGTTACCAGATACACCTTTCCTACACAAGTTGAAACTAATACGTAACAGGAGGCAGAAAAGGATAAATCTTTAGGGAACAAAAGGGGAAAGGGGAGCAAAAGGAAAACAGACTGAAGTAGCTAACAAAGAAACTAAAAGCACCTTAAGATAACAGAGAAACTGAAGCCAAGTGTGATTAAATTAATATAATTTATCAAGTCAGTGGGCCCTGTATTGTACTTCTTGTACAATCCAATAGAATTTTTTTAATCAATTTTTTAAATATGACTTTTTTAGATCTCTAAAAGCATGTTTTGGTTTTTCTTTTTCTCCTAGTATATATATTGAGATTATATACATTGAGATATAGTTGATATATATATAGCATTGTGTAAATTTAAGGTGTACAATGTGATGATTTTATATATATATATATATATATATATATATATATATATATATAAAAAAATGATTACCACAGTAAGGTTACTTACCACATCCATTACTTCATATAGTTACTTATTTCTTTTTTTTTTGGTGGTAACAACATTTAAGATCTCCTCTCTTAGCAACTTTTAAGCATATAATACAGTATTGTTAACTGCAGTCAGTATGCTGTACATTACATCCCCAGAATTTATTCATCTTGTAACTGGAAATTTGTACCCTTTGACCACTGTCACCCATTTCCCCCACACCCCAGCCCCTGGCAACCACCGATCTACTCTCTGTTTCTATGAGTTCAGTTACAAATATGTTTTTTAAGAAGAAGGGAATTCCACCTTCTCCCATTTTGAAAGGGTGAAATCAGTGCTAGTTTATTTTTCTTTACAAACTGAAAATAGTTAACTCTCCAAAAGCATAGTAATGTCTTAAATTGCTTCTTGATCTTGGCTCTCTGTCGTAACTGTGTTATCTGTGATGTCTTTGGTAGTGGTAATCCAGCTTTTCCTAGTAACTTTGTTAATGAGAGGTTGGAAATTTGAATATTGTGTATGATATTAAATCGTGGATAAGTGGGACTTTAGACCTAACACTCATCAACATTTGAAAATTATTGTAGTTGAAATCTTGATTTTAGGAATAATTTGTCTCTAGAGTTTAAGCTGGAAAGTCACTGGCATAACTGTTCAGAAAAGGATTACAATATGGCTTTATAGGTTTTTCAGTACTTATATTAACAATTGGGTACACATTGTTCATAAACTATGTGATCAATCAAAAACAATAAAATCCCTATTATGATAGAAAAATATACTGTGATCTTGGAGTAGAGGAGGTTTTTCTATTATATAAAACCATTAAAAGAAAAGTTCATAGGTTCATTGGCATAGTTATCAAGTATTAATGCATGACAGAAATGACCGTAAGCAAGGCAAAAGGGAAATGATATATGGTAAGAAAATATTTACAACTCATATCACAAAGTCTGATTTTCCCTAGTTAATGAGGAGAAAGCCCCTACAAATAAATAGGAGAAAGACCTAGTGGAAAATGAACAAAGGATACTACAAACCACTTCTCAAAGTGTTAACTGCTAACTCTTTCCAGGGAGTCCACAAGGTCAAATATTTTTATCATAATGTGAAGAAAATATTTGCCTTTTCACTCTGTTGACTTTTGCAGTGATGGTAGAAAAACAATTATGGATAAAACCACTGAAAGAGAATATATAGTGAATGTTGCTATAAAAAAAGAAATCCCATTTAAAAAAACTAAATTATGCTTACTATGGAAAAGTATGGAGAATAAAGGATATTATTCCACTCAGGAAATACCTTTATATATTTGCAGATTTTAAAAGAACCTATGGTATACCAGTTTATGTCCAGTTTTTAACACAGTATTAGCATTTTCCCATGTTTCTAAAAGCTCTATGTATTAACTTTAAAATTTACTTTCTCTGACCTTGTAAGAGAACTCTGGGCTGTAGGGGTTCCAGCTTTTCCTTAATCTTTATTTAATGCTATCTTAAAAGAGATCAGACCTGTGGAGTTTGATTTTCTTCAGCTCTGTTAAGTAATTCTTAGCTAACCCGTAGGGAAGTACTTTAGGTGGCCAGGTGATGGTATGAATGCCGAACAAAGGCAGCTCTTTTACTGAATACTGGGAAGTGAATACTAGGAGTGAGCTCAGATTTTTCCAGCTCCCTGAGACTTTTATATCACATTAACTTTTAGTTGTTCATTTGGCTTCATTAAAGTAGTCACAGTGATATGTAATGAGAAGCTGTCTTGGAATTTATAATGTAATTCTGACCAGTCATAATGGACTTTAACACCATGTTGATACCAACTCCAGACCCTGTTCTCTGCATCCATTCCACAATGCTATCTTTCTGTAGTTATCCTCTATTAAATTTGCAGACTGACCTTTTGTTTTGAGGGCTTTTTTCTTAACATATTCTTTACTTCTTGCTCTCAGAACTAAAAGTGGAATAGCAGTCTTTTCACCCTCCTACTATTCATCCTGTTGCATGTTTTAGAGGGCATGAGCTTGGAAGAGTCAGTCTGAATGCCCTTAGAACTACCTTCTACTTTCACCTTACCATTTGGGCTAGCAGAGCAGTTTCTGTTTCTGAGACAGCATGTCTTCCTTTCTTCTTCCCAAAATCAACTCAGAAATCTGTCAGTTTATTGTCCCATTCTATTCAAAAGATAGTAGTATATTTGCATAAATCGTTAACTTTGAAGAGGAGCTCTTACTTGTTGAGAAATACAACACATTTTAAAAAAGCACAGAAACATACATCTGCATCTTAATGAATTATGAAGTAAACATCCACATACCAACCTCAAGTCAAGAAATAGAACATTGCCAGCACCCCCAGAAGCTCTTCTCTTTCTCTTTCCAATCGCAATCCTTTCTCTCCCCCAAAGGTAAGCAATAACTTGAGTTACTCTGTTTTCTTTGTTGTTTTCCCACTAAAGTATGTATCCCTGAGCACTATAGTTTTGTTTCGTTTGTTTTTGAGCTTTATATAAATGGAATCATATAATAGGTATTATTTTATATCTGACTTATTTCACTCAACCTTATGTGTGTAAGACTTATCCATATTATTGTGTTTCATTGTAGCTCATATATGTTACTGTATAGTATTCCAGTGTATATGTATACCACAGTTTATCCATTCTAGTATTGATGGACATTTGGCTTGTTTTGGGGGGAATTATGAATAATGTTGCTATGAACATTCTGATACATGTAGTTTGGATGGACACATGGATGTATTTTTGTGGGGGTTATATAGGAATTACTGAGTCACAGGATATATATATATATCTTCAACCTGAGTACATAATGCCAAACTTTTTTTCCAAAATGGTTGTACTTTACTAGCAGTGTATGAGAGTTCCCAATTGCTCCTCCCCAGCACTTATATTGCCAGATTCCTTAATTATAACCATTTTAGTGGATGTATCATTGGGGTCTTATTTTAAATTTCTGTGTTGTGACTCCAGTGTGCTTAAGCACCTTTTCGTAAGTATGTTGGCAGTTTGGATATGCTCTTTTGTGAGGGACCTGTTCAGAACTCTTGCCCATTTTTCTAATTGGGTTGTCTGTCTTTCTCTGATCTGTAGGACTTCTTTATGAATTCTGGATACGTACCCTTTATTGGTTACTTCTGTTGAAGCTTTCTTCTTCCACTCTTAAAGGTGTCTTTTGATGAACAGGATGTTCTTTATTGTAATGTAGGCTAACTTACCAGTCTTTTCCTTTAGACTAGTACTTTTAGGGTCATGTTTAAGTTTTTTACTACCTGAAGTTATAAAGATAATCTTTATTATCTTCTAAAAGCTTTATTGTTTTGCCTTTCATATTTAGAGATATAATCCACCTGGAAAAAATTTTTGTATGTGGTGTAGTGTAGGAAGTGGTCTTTATGTTTCCACATGGGTACTCAGTTTTTCCAGCACTGTTTATTTAAAAAAGCATCCTTTCCATACATCCTTTCCATGCTCTGAAGTTCCCCTTTTGTGATCAATCAAGAGTCTATATATGTGTGGCTCTCTTTCTAGGCTCTCTATTTTGACTTTGTACCAACACCACTATTTTAATTACTATAGCTTTCTAAAAATATCTGCTAGAACAAGTCATCCTACCTCCTTCTTCAATAGCGCTTTGACTCTTCTTGGCTCTGTATACAGTATTGCCATACACATTATAGAATCAGCTTCACAAAAATTGTCTTGGGATTTTTATTGAGATTGCATTGAATTTAGAGATCACTTTAGGGAGAATTGATATTTTTACAATATTGATTGTTCCCATCCGTGAGCATGATATATCTCTCCATTCATGTAGATCATTAGTTCCTCTCAAAATTGTTTTATAGTTTTGTATATAGATATCTCATACATCTTTTGAATTATTTGAATTGTTACTAGGATTTTAATAATGTTAATTCAATTATAAATGTTATTTTAAAATTTTTGTATTCTGTTTGTTGCTTGTTAAATAAAAATACAATTGATTTTGGTATTTTCCCACTTACTCTAACAATTTTTCTATGCATTCCTTTGGATTTCCTACCTCTACAGTCATATTGTTCATGAATAATGATAGTTTCATTTGTTCTTTCATAATCCTTCTGCCTTTTATTTCTTTATCTTACGTTAGCTAGAAACTTCAATGCTATGTTGAAAGGAAGTGGTGATAGGGATCATTCTTGGCATGTTCCCAGTCTCAAAGGGAAAGCTTTCAGCCTTTTAGCACTAAGTATGATGTTTGCTATAGAATTTTTATAGATGCTTGATGATATTAAATATGTTCCCTTCTATTCCTGGTTTTCTAAGAGTTGTAATTGTGATTTAATATTGAATTTTATGAAATGCCTTTGCTGCATGTATTGAGGTGTGCATGAGACTTTTTAATTTTATTGTTATGACATTTTACAATGAGTGAATTTCTGAATGTTAAATCATTATACTAGTGCAATAAATCCAACTTAGTCATGATGTAATATTCTCCTTATATATTGCTTGATTTGATTTATAGTATGTTGTTTAGGATTTTACACCCCTGTTTATGACTAAAATTGTCCTATAATAGACTTTCCTTTTAATGTCCTTATGTTTTGGTATCAAGCTTATGCTGGCCTCTAAGAATGAGTTGGAGAGTAGCCCTTATTTTTAATTCTGTGGAAGAATTTGTGTGTTATTTCTTCTTGTTTACTAGTGAAATCATGTAGGCTTCCAGTTTTCTCTCTGTAAAGGTTTTATTTATAGATTCAATTTATAAGATTAATCACATTTTTTATTTTTTGACAGTATTAATTACTTGGATTTTTGTAGAAATTTCTCCACTTTGTGTAAAATTTCAGATTTCTTGACATAAAGTTGTTCATAGTAGCCTCTTATCCTTTTCATGTCTACTAGATTTTTAGTGATGTCCTCTTTTCATTCCCGCCTTTGGTTATTTGTAAATTCTTTTTCTCTTACCAATTTTGCCAGAGTTTAAAATCTTTTATTAGTCTTTTCAAAGAGCTACATTTTGGCTTTGGTCCTCTTTTTTCTAATGTTTATTTTCTTTTTTCTCCTTGAGTTTATTTTGTTGTTCTTTATCTAGTTTCCTGAAATAGATACTTACCTCTTTAATTTTTAACTTTTCTTTTTTTCTAATATATGCATATAAGGCTATAACTTTAATATAGGCAGAGTTAAACTGTATCCCATAGATTTTGATATTACTGTTCAAAGAATTTTAAAATTTTCATTGTGATTTCTTCTTTGGCTGGGCTATGGGTGTTTTAGAAGTCTTATTTCTTTTTTTTTTTTAATTCAAGTATATTTGATTTACAATGTTGTGTTAATTTCTGCTGTACAGCAAAGTGACTCATTTATACATATATATACATTCTTTTCATATTCTTTTCCATTATGGTTTATCACAGGATATTGAATATAGTTCCCTGTGCTATACAGTAGGACCTTGTTGTTTATCCATTCTATATATAATATTGATAGTTTGCATCTGCTAATCCAAAACTCCCAATCCATCTCTCCCTTACCTCCCTCCACTTTGGCAATCACAAGTCTGTTCTCTATGTCTGTGAGTCTGTTTCTGTTTCGTAGATAAGTTCATTTGTGTCATATTTTAGATTCCACATATAAGTGATATCATATGGTATTTGTCTTTCTCTTTCTGACTTACTTCACTTAGTATGATAATCTCTAGGTCCATCCATGTTGCTGCAAATGGCATTATTTCATATATGTACCATATCTTCTTTATTCATAGAAGTCTATTTCTTAAATTCTGCATACATAGGGATTTTTAGTTTTTTTCTTTGTAACTGCACTATCAGAAAACTTATTTTAAATTAATTTAAAGGTCAGATAAACTATTTGAACCCTTTGGAAATGTATTGTCTTGCTGTATGTGCTTTAAAGTAATGAGTATTCTGTAGTTAGATCGTGAATTCTATGTATGTCTATTATATCACTTAGGTTTATTAAGTTGTTCAGTTCTGTGACTTTACTGATTGGTGTGTACACACTTGTTTTCTCTGTGCTGACATGGTAAGTCTTTTACGCCAATCTTTTTACTTTCAGCCTTTCTGAATTCTGAATGTTTTATATGCATGCTTTGTAAACTTAATATAGTTGGGTTTTCTTTTTTTAATACAGTCTGATAATCTTCAGATTTTAACTAGAGCATTTAATCTACTTAATTTAATGTAATCACTGATATATTTGGATTTAAATCTACTATTTTATTTTGTGCTTTTAATTTTTCTTACCTGACATATGTTTCTTTTCTTTCTTTCCTTTTTTGGTTCATTCTTGCCTTTTTCTTTTGGCTACTTTGTATTATTCCATTTTTTTCCTTTGTTAGTTTTGAAGTTTTATACTTTTTTACTCTTCTTTTAGTAGTCAACCTAAAGATTACAGCATAAATTTGTGGTTTATCAAAGTCTGTTAATTGGTACTTTTATTTTTTTCCCAGATAATGCAAGGACTTTAATATGCTTTAGCTATTATATGATGTAGTTGATGTTGTTATTATGTTTTTAATTACCTGTGTATTTTAAGTTCAACACATTATTCTTATGTTTTATGCAAATTCTTTTAGACTTACATATTTACTGTTTTCATTGCTCTTCATTTCTTCCTCCATGGCTTTTCTTCTTGGGTCATTTTCTGTCTGCTCTTCCTTTAGTGCGGATCTGCTGGTGACAGATCTCCTGTCTTAGTATGTCTGAAAATGTCTTTATTTCAACTTCATTCTTGAAGTTTGTTTTTGTGATGTATAGAATTCTAGATTGGCAGTTACTTTTTCCTTTCCTCTTTTGAAAATACCATTTATTGTTTTCTGACTTACATTGTTTCTGTTGAAAAGTAAGCTTTGAATCAAATAGTTGCTTCTTTGTTGCAGGTACTTTTTTTTTTTTTGACTGCTTTTAAGATTTTCTCTTGCCTTTCATTTTTAGCAGCTGTCTCTAGGTATGGACTTCTTTTTATTTATCTTTCCTAGAGGTCAAAGGCTTTCTTTAATATCTTTAATTAGTTTTGAAAAATGTCCTGCCATTATCTTTTTGTTATTTCTTCTACAGGATCTCTCTTCTCTCCTGGTAATCTTTTTATATATGGTAGATCTTTTTATTGTGTTCTTCTATCAACTTTTCTGAATTTTTCTAGAAATTTTTTTGTTTTGTTTTGTTTTCTCTGCTTGATTCTTTGTATTTTCTTCTGACCTAACTTCTGGTCCACTAATTCAACTGTGTCTTTCTATCTCTTTCAGCATGGCTATTTTAAGTCTGTTCTGAGAGCAACAATATCTGGTGTCATTGAAGGTTTCTGTTGTTTTTACTGGTTTTCATTTACATTGTCTTGTCTCCTTTTGTGTTTGGTTGCCTTTTGTTGTGTGTGAGACATAGTATTTTTAAAAATTATTTGTAAAAATATTTTGAAACCTGAGATGATGTTACTTTCCTCCAGATGGTGTTTTCATTTCTTCTGCCAGGTCCTAGGGTACTAGCAAACTGGGGTTACTTTAATCCAATTTTTAGGGATTACAATTTTCTGAACCATTCAAATGACTTGAAGCTAGGCTTCAGTATCTGCAAGGACCATAATAATTTCAATTTACACTTATATCTAGGATGCAAACCTTAGGGGTCCCAGCATCAGGCATGGATGGGAATGGAGCCCACTACAGCCCACACCCTTGCCTGGGTCTGGACTATTATTCTTTACCCCAGGGGTTGGCAAACTTTTTCTGTAAAGGACCAGAGAGTAAATACTTGAGCCGTTGTGGACCATAGGATCTTTTGCAACCATCAGTGCTACCATTACTCTGCAGAAGAGCCATAGACAGTACGTGAATTAATGAGCATGAAGGCATTTCAGTAAAGCTTTATTTACAAAATCAGGCACAAGGACAGACTTGGCCCAGGGGCCATAATTTGCTGACTCCTGCTGTAGTCGGTCAAAAGCTCTGCTCAGACTCTCATCCACCTCTTCTTAAGTTTAAATTAGCCCTGAATGCTGAGCTAACCTCATCTTGGTCTACCTTATTAGCTCTCTGGTGCCTTCAAGAATATGTTGGGTTTTTTGTGTTTGGTCCAGTTGTTCTCAGCAGGAGGTTTAATTTTAAATACCTAGTCTGCCATTATCAGAAGTGAAAGTTCTGTGCAAGGTAACCAATTAAAACAAAGAGATTTTTTTCCCCCTCTGATCTCAAGAAAGAAGTTTCTTGAGTTGTTCTTAGAGAATATCTCTCACTAACACCCTGTAATATATAAATGACTTTTTAAAAAAAATAAAACTGAGTTTTAGGACCTGTTTCTATAGTCTTCCTAGAGAGACTGTATATTCCAAGGTTAAAGTTATAGAGCAGAACTTTCTTCGATGATGGAAATGTTCTACATCTGCACTGTTCAATATGGTAGTCACTAGCCACCTGTGGCTGTTGAGCTTTTGAAACCTGGCTAGTGTGAACGCAGAACTAAATTTTTACTTCTATGTAATTTTTAAAAAATTTTTATCAGAGTATAGTTGACTTACAATGTTGTGTTAGTTTCAGGTGTGCAGCAAAGTGAATCAGTTATACATATACATATATCCACTTTTTTAGATTCTTTTCCCATGCAGGCCATTACAGAGTATTGAGTAGAGAGTTCCCTGTGCTATACAGGAGGTCCTTATTAGTTATCTATTTTACATATAGTAGTGTCAATCCTAATCTCCCAATTTATCCCTCCCCGCCTTACCCCCAATTTTATTTTAATTAATTAATTTAAATAGCCATGTGTGGATATTTAGTTTGGAGGGGATGCAGCTTAGATTAAAAGAAAAATCTTGTCTCAGTACACAGTGTGTTCTTACACTCCCACCCACCAACGTACCCATTTTCCAGTGCTCTTGCAAGAAAATGCTTAACCTAAATGTGTTCGATGGATGGTATCCCACTAAATATCTTAGGTGTCACAGAATGTTTCTGCTTATTCCTAGCATTCACCAGGTGTGATGGAAGTAGTACACTTGTTATCCTGACTGGGCCAAGTAAAACTGATCAGTCACTCAGTTTACCTTTTAACATATATTTTTCTTTGCAGGGAAAGGGGCGTCTTCGTCGAGGAAACTATCCATGCCCGTCCTCTCCTGTTGTAGTTCGGTTGCCCTCCATGTCTGATGTCCCAGAAGAGACCTTGACTAGTGAGGCAGCGCTGGAGGCTGACATCACAGAACAGCAGCAAGCAGCTATGCAGCAGGAGGAGAGAGTCCTGACTGAGCAGATTGAGAACCTGCAGAAAGAAAAGTGAGTTTCCAGGGGGAAAGGGAGCAACTAGTTATCTGTTTTCATTTCCTTCCTTCTGTCCTTTTTTTATTCTTCCTTATTGTGAGTCAGGCACTAGGTTAGGTGATATAGGGGATGTGGAGATGACAAAGACATGTTGCCTGTACTCAGGTGGCAATGTGAAAGTTGTCATCTCAAGGAAGGTTGCTCTGTGAGCTGGGAGACCAAACTGAAGCTGCTACAGTGTGATGATTCTGGAGATGCTACTGGGACAGGCTGTGTCAGTCTTAGCCAAGATCCCTAACAGGTCACCAGCCTTGGTGAACAGATTTGTCTTAAAAAGGAGGAATAAGGATTCCCAGGCTAAGACTATTCAGAACTCCATAAAGGAAGGTTATTATCTGAAGATCAATATAGCTATGGGGCCAGCAACTGGCTGGTCAGGGTAAGGCAGCAACTCTAGTGGGTGCTGGGATACTAGGTAGGTACATTGGTTGCAATTTAGGCGACACATAAGCCGCTCTGTGACCTCTACCATCACTGGAGCAGGAGTGGGTATCCCTACATCTTGGGGATAATGTGAACATCCCATGGTTCTCCCTGAAGGTACTGTTTAGTGGTTTTGGTTGACAATGATGACTCTTATGTTTTAAGGGGATTTTTGTTCCTGATTTCCCAGGATCCCAGAATCCTAGGTCTGAGAGCTTGATTCATGAGAGGTTATGAGTCTGTTAAAGTACTTTTTTGCCTGTCAGGATTGAATCTAGAATTTGGGCAAGCTAAAAAAGGCAGCTAGGGCTCAGGTGTGCTGAACATGGTAAGGCAAAAGTGGTCTACTTTGACCAGGGGCTAGCTATTTGATATAAAAATGATCTGAAAAGAGGACCTAATTCAGCTTTGATGAAAATGGCATTGGAAGTATTGAAGGGTGAATAGGAATTTGCTAGGAAGGTGAAAAGTCTTTCCAGAGAAAGGAAAACGTATGAGCCTAGTCTTAGAGGTGTGAATGCACACTGCTTATGACAGTTGTAAATGCAGTAATGAGTTGCTGGTGAGACTGTCCTTGAAGAGATTGTCCATGAATCTCAAGCTAGATGTTGGAGGTATTAAGGGATGAATAATTTAAAGCTAGGTAGAGTGGAAGAGAAGCTACAAGGGCTCTGAAAGGGAGGAGACTTGATGAAAAACGGAGTTACAGTTGGAAGGATAAGGAGATTGTGGACAGAGTGGAGGACTGGATTGACAAACTCTAGGATCTGCCCATTGGAGAAAATTGCCTATATAAAGTGGAGGAGAGGTTGTTACGTAAAGGAACTTTGGTTTTAGAGTATTAATGCGAGCTTTCACAAAGATGTGGATTGAAATAGGTCAGGGTGGTGTCAGGCAGTAGTGAGAAAGCGAGATTAGGAGCCAAGTACCAAAGACTTCAGGGAATGAGGGGGCATGACTGAGAGGTAGGTGGGTGATGGGTGAGGAGGAGTAGAGAATACTCTTAACGTGGAGATGGCAAAGGCTTGTCAAAGGACAGAAAAGGTCAATCAGTATTTTACTTCATCTAGGAATCCTAGAGACTATCTAGTTTAATCTCTTTGTTTTGTGGATGAGAAAGTTGAGGTCCAGAGAGAGGAAAGTACTTTCCTGATACATTATGAATAAGTTTAGAGTGAGTTTAGAATCATCTCCTGATTACCAGCCCAGAGTTCATTTTACCAGAAGGTCTCGTAGCTTCAGCATCTTTCTCTACCTCATGCTTAGCCCCGTTATAGGTCCCAGCCTTTGCTGTCTTTAGCCTTCACTGTGACTGTGCTTTCTGGTCCTTATCACCACCCTGGAAAGGAACAGTAAGAAATGTGACTATTTTTGCTACCTCAATTCCTGATTTTCACGGAAGGTCTTTTTCCCTGTTGTCTTCCTTCCATTTCTTATCAAATGATAAGGCGTTTCTTGATTGTATCTTACAGGGAAGAGCTAACTTTTGAGATGCTTGTACTGGAACCCCGTGCCTCTGATGATGAAACCCTTGAGTCTGAGGCCTCCATAGGGACTGCTGATAGCTCTGAAAATTTGAATATCGAGTCTGAAGGTGCCATCGCTGAGAAATCAGGTAAATGAACATGTTAGACCAAAGACTCCAGATTTGTTTTGCAAAGAAGGAATAAAGATTCCCAAGTGAAGACAAAGTCCCTTTCAAGAAGGCCTTGAGTTTACATGAAAAAGTGACAAAGTCCTAAAGAGTTGAAATATACCGATTTTGTGAAGCTTCTATATAAATTGTTCATCAGACCAAGCCTTCAATGTAAGGCGTTACTTTTGCAATTTGATGTTTTCTCTATATTTACCACAGAGAAAAGGCAACAGTCACAGCTTCTGTGTCTTACTGACCCACGATCCATTTTCTAAGGGTGGGTAGCAGGAGCTGAGCACTGCTGTGAGATGGGACTGTACCAAACAAGGTCTTTAACTGCCTAGCGTGTTTCAGCGAGATGTGGAATTGACTACATATCCTGGCAGTTTTTTAAATGATAGGGACTGTTGTAGGCCTCTTCCGAAGCCATAGTTCAACTA
>NW_006795663.1:511564-531941 GCF_000442215.2 Lipotes vexillifer
TGGGGTTGATTCTGAAACGATATGGGTGGTATAGAAATGGGTGGTGAGCTCTTCTCGAGTCGTGTCTGTGCACAAAGTAGGTCAACCTGGACCCTCCAGATCTTAGCCCACCCACTTTCACATGTGAACAGTGACACCTCTTCATCACACGATGATTTGTTTCAGAGGGAACTGTCATTTACAGCTTTGGTCTCTTTCTTACATTAGAGAGAAGCTTAGCCCTTATCTCCCTGAAGACAGCTGGCAAGTCTGAACCTTCAGGCAAGTTGCGGAAGCAGCTAAAAAAGCAGCAAGACTCACTGGATTCAGTGGACTCTTCAGTCTCTTCTTTATGTTCGTCTAGCACTGCATCTTCTCATGGGACCAGAAGACGATTTCAAATTTATTCCAAATCTCCATTCTACCGAGCTTCCTCAGCTGGCGAGGCCCTGGGAATGGAAGGGCCATTGGGCCAGACCAGGTACCTAGAAGACAAGCCTCAATTCATCAGCAGAGGAACCTTCAACCCTGAAAAGGGCAAACAAAAATTAAAGAATGTGAAAAACTCACCTCAGAAAACCAAAGAGACCCCAGAGGGGACAGTTGTGTCTGGCCGCAGGAAAACTGTGGACCCAGACTGCAGCTCTACCCAACAGCTAGCTCTCTTTGGAAATAATGAGTTTATGGTCTGAACTGGCAGATGTGTTGTCCCTTCATGGCTACATCTCATCTTTGGGGCCTCATCACCTGGTCCACAATATTCATCCTAATTGTGGTCCTGCCTCTCGCCCAAGCATACAGCCAAGACCTTGTGTGCTGAATTCCTGGTCCTCCTGCCGAAGCGGAAAGCCCTCTTTGAAGCCTGCTAGGGATGGTGCCAGTTGTGCCTTGGCTGCTGTATTTGACTAGAGATTTGACTAAACCAAGCAACCAGGGCCTGGGGATTTGGGTCAGTTGTGGAGGTCTTTGTAGTTGCCTCTCCTCCCTCCTCTTTTCCCTTCCCAGAGGTGAGTGTGGAACTGGGGGGACATTGTGGGCTGGAGGGACCCACTGATTTCTGACATTTGAAGAAAACATATAAATCTTTCTTAACCATGAAAGTGAAATCCTTTGGGTTTATTTTGGGATAGTTAGGAGCTGGGGTAGAATATAATTTTTTTCCAAGGATTTATAAACAAAAAGCCTAAGCCCTCTATTTTAAGATTTTGGAAAAACACTCCATGTTACAGGGAAAGTGAAAAAGCAGGTGTCTCCATTAAGCCATCAGAGCATGTCTCAGACATCTGTGGTTACACAGTGAAGAGGAGAATACATGTTTTGCTTTTGATGATGTTTGATGTCATAATAATCAATGCTGGTTTAACTCCTGGTTAGTTCCTGCCAAATATATTGCATGGCCCGAAATTTCAGTAGCTATACTGTTCTTACAGCCCCTGATTCTAGGATCAGGTTCCTCTAATATTCTTTAAATGTCCCAGAGACATGGTGAACCCTAAACATGAGGGTTTCACTGCTAATCCATACAGGCTTTTCTCTTTGTATAGATTAAACTGAAGATCATTTATGAACCTATTTATCTGCTGGTGGATTTCCACCACGAGCTCAGACAAATAATGTGACCATTTAATCACTTCTCCCCAAACATTCACACACAGCACTGCATGAATAAGTGTTACAGAAAGCTGCCAAGAAAAAAAGAGAGAAAAGTTTTTAATATGACCCATCTAACTTTTATCTTCTTTTCCTCAGACCATCAGTATTAAATAGATGAAAAAAAAAAGAAATCAAGGACTACTTGAAGCTATTTTTGTTAATATTCTGGTTACTGAAGTTTACTGTAAATATATATATGTATAGTATGCATATTTCTTTTTAACCTTATGCTACCTTGCTCCCCATGGAATTTCTTCCCACAGATTAGGGGCCATTGGACGTGATGGTGAGAGCCACTCATCCCTGGGTTGAGGGAGAAGTCAGACCATTTTTCTCACCACTGGGTGTCTCCATATACCTGAGTTATGAAAGCATTTTAAGCTTCTTAGCATTTGTGGGATTAGAAATCTGTTTTTGCCTATTTATAATATATGGAAAATGAAACATGATACCCTTTCTTGAGATAAGTATGTGAAAATGTTTTTTTAAAGTTACTAAATGCATCTTGTCTAACTACCACATGCACTGTTCTAAAAAAGAGCCTTTACCATCTGTAACCTGAATTTTGGTTATTCTTCCTTTTCATACTTATTTGATGTGAAGTTATAGAAATATTAAGACTTTTGTTAAGGCAGAGTCTCTCCTGTTACACAACACTGAACCTCATGCCACTGCCTCCTTGGTTATTGTTGAGCCCCAGAGGCCAGACATGGAACATCATTCTGAGTGGCAGCTACAGGTAGCAGGAGGCTTACCTCTCTCTGGTTTGGGTTCAGAAATGACCTCGGGAAAGGAATCTTTTTAAATCTCCAAAATGGTGATGGTTAGTAAGTAAATGTTAGATTTTATATCCTGCGAACATCTGCCACCTTGTTCATGCTGTCCTGAGGAGTAACAAAGGTGAAGCCTTTAAAAATATGAATTTGAGAGTCTCCTAGAGTAAAACCCAACCCCTCAGCATGGTGTGTCAGCGTGGGTGCCCCAGTCCCCGTGCCAGGCACAGTTTGTCCCATTATTCTTGGGAGGGTGGTTTTCAGCTGGCACTAACTACTACTCTCCACTTGCTCCAGAACGTTGTTTAAATACCATACAAAAAAAAAAAAGAGATTAGCCCTGTTGAATAGTTTTCTTTGGCCCACGGAAATGGCCTGGGAAACACATCTTGGCACGTGCCCTCCCCTCTGAATCTTTGTGGAGTTTTTGTTTTGTTGCTGTTGTTTTGCAAAGTAAGTTTTTGGCAGTTAAAAAACTACTCATGTAGGTCACTTTATAGGAACCAGGCGATGGATGTTAAGAGACTTTATAATTTTTCTCAGGGACCTAAAACCTGAAATTGGATAAAATTAAATAAATATTTGTTTTTCAGTTGCTAGATTTGTGGATTTCTAGTCATTTAACAAGCTGCCAGAATGGAGGGTGGGGGTAGGGAGATCCATGCAATTATAAGAATGGAGAGCAAATGTGGGACCCTCCCTTTGAAGGAAAGCAAGCCGTTGTTCTCATAACATAACAGGCATTGTTGGCCTGGGAAAGAGATGAAGCCATAACTCTAAAAAACTGTCAGAACCAAGTGCTGTATCTCCTTCCCTCTGATCTTAACTGGTCCTCCCCGTGGTTAAAGTTATGTTACCACAAGGCGATGCTGTATTACCAGGGGTCCCCAATCCCTGGGCTGCAGACCGGTACCGGTCTCCGGGCCTCTTAGGAACTGGGCTGCACAGCAGGAGGTGAGTGGCAGGTGAGCGAGCGAAGCTTCATCTGTATTTACAGCCACTCCCCATCGCTCGCATCACCGCCTGAACCATCTCCCCTTCCCCGCCACCCCCGGCCCCCTGTCTGTGGAAAAGTTGTCTCCCACGAAACCAGTCCCTGGTGCCAAAAAGGGTGGGGGCCGCTGCTGCATTGCAATCACGTATGATTGAGATATTTAACCTTAGTATGTGTCAAATTTGTATTTCCTATTGTTCCTCTGCTCATTTTCTTTGATCTCAAATGCCTCAAAGGAAATCCCTGCATGGCAGCAGTGGGGCAGCCCCTCATTTGAAGCCCATACTCTAAAATGCAGAGCATTCTCTTCTTATCACACGTTCCCAGCCCCAAACACAGCCTGGATTTCTAATTCTCCCAACTAAAGCCAACGTATCCCTTATCATGGAAAATGTAATGGAAGCAGAGAAGTGTGCATTGTGTATCACAAAGTGAAGCAAATACAGAAAGGATTTAGGAAGGTGACATGCTGAGTTTGTAATGCGCTTTATACTTCCTGCCATTTAAATTATTTTGCCACTCTCGGCTTCTGAAAGACAAAGGAGATACAGCTCAGTATGAGCCTTGCAGAGGCAGAGGGACCTGAGGTTAGGGGGTGGGATACAAGAGCCCCACCTTCTCATGCTTTGGAAACCAGCTACAGCTCTTACCTTGCTGGGGGGTTAGTGGAGACTTCTGTCTTCCATCGCAACAACAATAGGATTGTTTTCACTGTCAAAGACAGAGGGTTCCAGAAGCATGCTGAAGAGAGGAGGTCCAGCAAGGTTCTGCAGGCCCACTTTAGTGCCTGTGGGCCATGGTTTTTTAACTATAATGAATGTGTACCTTTCACAAGCACTTTGGTGAACCAGAGAGAAGAAAGTATTCTCAGGATGTGTTTAAAGCTAAGAGAGTTTTAAGAAGAAACAAAGTCCAGACGGCTTTGCTCATCCTTCTCTCTCCCTATTTTCTCCTCCTTGGTGGGGAGCTGGACAACATCATTCTGTGCTGACAGATGTGTTTGTCTACCCATAATTTTGTGACAGCTGGCACTGTCCCCCAAAACCACGCTAGCCTTGTAGTAAAATTCCTTGGTATTTGTGGGAGTCCTCTGTCTGTGCCCCTAAAATACTGTTAACCACTTTCCTCTGGAACCACTCCCACATTTGATTTGGTGGTAAAGGGCAAAACAGTGATTGTGGAGGTGGATCTTTTAGGTCTTGTTGGTCTCTTGGTTGAAACTGTTTTCAAAAGCCCCACCAAGGGGTCTATTACCTTGCTCTCCATCCATACTTAAAGCCTATTTATCAGCCCTGTTAGGTCATATAAAAGTTGCACCTTTTGAACAAGTAATTGTGTTTACTAAGGGAAAGGTGTGCACTACAGATTAGTATTATATTATTTTAATGGATTGAAAGTAATTTATAAGTATGCTGAGTGTAAATTTATAAAAGACTATGTATTGTAAAAGGACATATCCTGTGAAATATAATATCATTTTACTGTTTAACAGAATAATTCTATACGAAGAATGATTTGTCTCACCCACAGAACTGATTACATTCCTGATGCAATCAACAGGCACTTTGTGATTTCCTTTTTTTTTTTTTTTCATCTTTTTTTGCCGGGAGGGAGGGGGACATCATTTGTATAAAGTAGAGTTTGTGTCACTCAAAATATGCACTGTATGGCTACACAAGAGCAGCTTGATGAACAGGTCACTCCATGGCTCATTAAAGAACAAAGCTTCCAGAAGCAGCAATACGTGTGGTTTGTTTTCTGACCATCCTGGCTCCCACCCCAACTCACTCCAACCTGAACCCAAGGAAGAGCAATGTTTTTCGTTAAAGTCATGTTTTTTTTAAGGAAAGGACTGAGCCCCCAAATTTTCAAAGTACAGAGGTGGTAATTATTGGAACTCAGTAGAGTTCAAGTGAAGGTGAGATTCAAGCTGTGAGTTTTCTGTAATGGATGCTAAGCTGTCAAGACTTCATTTAATCAATTTAGAGGTAGGCGGGCAGGGAAGGCAATAAATCTACATTGAGGCTCCTCACCAAAAAGGCCATGAAGAAGTAGCAATAGCTGCTAATAGAGGGCCCTAGTGTATCCTTTTTGTTCCGCCCTGCACTGCATGACTTTGGGAAAGTCATTTGCCCTCTGTCTGAAATGTGGTCTCTCCCCCTGGTTTACTTCTCCGGATAACTCTTACTGACTCTCAGGTCTCAGTGTAAAAAGCAGTTCTACCTGGAAGTGTCCTCTTCCCCTTTGAACTGGCTTAGATGCCTTGTGTTCTCAACAGCTCCCAGTGCTTGTGGCATCAAAAAACTTTGATGTTAGCTTCCCAAGGCAAGAAAAGAGCCTATCTTGCTGACTCTTAGATCCTCAGCACCTAACAAAAGGTGCCCACACTTACATTTTGGATGCGAGGGCTGAATGAGATCAGGGGTTCTCAAATGCCAAACCAAGTCTAAGGTGGAATTGAAAAATAATTAATGTGATCAGTTTTCCCCTAATGTCAAATTTATTCAATTTTTAAAATTCTGAGATCATCCTTCACATTTCTTTTTACATCAAGTTTACATTTACATTTTGCATTAAATTCACATTACAACAAAATAGTGGACTAAGATTTCCTTAATTGGCTAAATAAAACCTAGTAATGCCATTTTTAAAAGTTGCCCCTGTGATTACTGGATCCACAACAAACCTTTCTGCTTATAAAGATAAGAGCAGAAAGTTGTAAGGAGACGCAGACTAGAGCTTTGCTTTTTAAAAACTGGTTCTGTCTCCTAGATTGGATAGCAGTACAGCATCTTAGAGCCAGGGACATAACCATGAATATGGATAAGACACATGTAACGTCTGTTGAATCTTGTGAGGCATCTCAGACTCCGAGGAGTATGTCACTTCTCAGTTCTGTGTGGCCATTCATTCAACAAGTATTGACTGAGCACCCACACCCACGGGCACTGTCCCAGGTGGCAGAGGTACGCTGGTGAACAAAGCTCCTGCCCCCATGGAGCTTGCATCCTAGTGGGGAAAACCAGTGGTGTCCACCAGATGGAGACTAGTCATCCACAATATCTGGGTTCCCCTATCAGATTATATTTATTAATTTGAATGGGTGCTTCTTGGCATCTTTGAGCCTTTCTCTGCCCTTCCAACCTTTAAATACTCCCTTAAGGGCGGAGGAGGAGAAGTGTCTCACAAATCTGAAAACCGCAGTTGAAAAGAAAGGCCCAGATAGTACCACAGGGTCTTCCTCTGTGTGTTTCATAGCCAGAGACATTTCTGGCGTTGAGGGCTGAAAGGAGTTTTCGTAGTATCCCCTCCCCTAGCAAGAGCCCTAAGTGCAGTGACACAGAGCTGTAACCCATTTGAATTTCATGGGGCCAATTTACAGCAAAAGGTTGAATAAATCTTGGGATCAACTGAGAGCTGTATTAGGAGAACAGAGGCCACTTAGTATATTTCCGGTGTGAAGGACTTAATATAGGTATTAGGGGCTTAACATAAACTTTGGAAGAACTGGGGAAACAGATGAGAGAAAACTCCCACAGATGGTCCAGAAAGCCAGCAGATCTGAACCAAAAGTTCTGAAGTTCTCAAGAGCTTGCCTGGAAGCTCCTGCAACTCTGAAGAAGGCTGCTGTGAAATCTCCATGTTCCCACACACACGGCTGCAACTGCCTCCAGAGAATAAGGGCCCCTCATTTACTTTACAAATCTCACGTGAGTGCCTCCCTTCCATTAGCAAACCGTAGGGCAAGGGGATCCTGGGGAATGTACCTCCTGGCATCTCTGCAATGAAGACAAGACCTTAAGAGGGGCAGGGCAGGGGGGGCTATGGATGCCAGGTTGGCAGCAGATAATTCAGCTTATGTACCTCCTCTAATTCTCCAAGACTTCTTCCTGAAGATCCCAATCTCTTTCTCAATGTAGAATTGCTGTGCTCACACCTCCCAGAGACTAGCCTGTGGACTTCAGCAGGCTGCCTTTGCAGCCTTATGTTCCCCAAAGCAAGACTGCAGGATAATGTTCAGGGCCTATCTGGTCAACTTTCAACCATGTTTCTTGCTAGCATGCCTTTGCTCAGGCTTTCTACACGTTTAAAGACTTCAGGCCTTTAAACCTTATAGATAAAACTTTGGATAGGGAATTGGAGAGTATAATGGCATTATAGACATTAAATGGCCCAAATAACTGAGGCAAGTCTGATGCTTTTAGAAGGTAAAGGGTCTTGAATAGTTTGAGTGCTTAGGTGGGGAGGGCTTAAGCTGGGCAGTATTTGCCATACTCTTCTCTGGGCACCAGTCTAGCTATTGTCATTTCCAGAGCAGAGTGTTCTGAACTATCTATCCTTCCTCCATCCCGGCCAGACATCTCTGGATAACTAGGAGAATTCATATACAGGCCAAAGGGCAGGGAACCCCTAGGATTTCACAGATTTCTCACATGACCTTTTTCTTCTTGGCTTTAAGCATTTCTTCTTTGAAGGCGAAAAATGCAACGGAATTTTTCTGCTGATTGCAGGGGCAGAGGGGCAAGGTGGGGAGACAGTGCCCGAGTTAAGCGGAGTCATACCAAGGTTTGTGTCCTCTCTGAGCCTCAGCTTTTTTCAGCTATAAATGGGATGACTGGTCCCCCTGTCAGATTAATCTGATGGTTAAATAACAATACACATTCAGTGCTCAGTTCACTGCCTGGTGTATCAAGTGCCTGAGATACATTAATATTTTTTAAATTATTATTTTCTAGGTCTTCTGGATCTGTCTTTGAAAAGGAAGAGGTTTGTCTGAACTTCATCTTTCCATAAGGAATTAAGAATTGATGCGGGGTGCGGGGGCAGTGGTTAAGGCCAATGCAGGGGACACGGGTTCTAAGCCCTGGTTCGGGAAGATCCCACATGCTGCGGAGCAACTAAGGCCGTGTGCCACAACTGCTGAGCCTGCGCTCTAGAACCCGCGAGCCACAACTACGGGGCCCGCGTGCCAGCGCGCCTAGGGCCCGTGCTCTGCAACAAGAGAAGCCACCACAATGAGAAGCCCACGCACCTCAACAAAGAGTAGCCCCCACTCGCCACAACTAGAGAAAGCCCGAGAGCAGCAGTGAAGACCCAAAGCAGCCAAAAATAAAATAAATGAAATAAATAAATTTATTTCTTAAAAAAGTGATGGAGGGACTTCCCTGGTGGCGCAGTGGTTAAGAATCCGCCTGCCAATGCAGGGGATAGGGGTTCGATCCCTGGTTCAGGAAGATCCCACACGCCGTGGAGCAACTAAGCCCTTGCGCCACAACTACTGAGCCTGCGTGCCACAACTACTGAAGCTGAAGACCACACACCTACAGCCCCTGCTCCATAACCAGAGAAGCCGCCGCGATGAGATGCCCGCACGCCGCAATGAATAGTAGCCCCCGCTCGCCGCAACTAGAGAAAGCCCTCGCGCAGCAATGAAGACCCAACGCAGCCAAAATAAATAAATAAAATAAATAAATTTATTAAAAAAAAAAAAAAAGAAGTGATGGAGATTCCCCTTCACAAAAAGTGCCTGTGGCTGCCTTGTGTTGAGTTGCATGGAGCTCACCTTTGTTTACGGAGAGGTGAGGAAAGATGAGGAAGAGAGAGATGGGGAGAAGCCATGGGGTGGTGGGATGCCATCTAGAGAGAAGCTGGGTTGTTGAATCCTCTGGGAGATTTTTCACTGGGCTTGGCTTCGTGGCACCTGGACTATGACTCGGAGTGGCAAAACCAGATGGAATTCAAGACGCTGTACTCACTCTTTCAGCGTCTTCAAAGGGAGAACCTTGGCCACATGGTCTTCCTGCTTTTGTTTTTTCACTTTTTTTTTTTTCCTGAGGTCTAACAATACAGTAAGTTGCACAAATCTTAAGTGCATGGCTCAATTAATTTTTATGAATGGATAAATTTATGAAACCACCACCTGGATCAAAATAAAGAACATTTGTAGCACATCAGAAGGCTCCCTCAGGCCCCTTTCCAATCGACCCCACCCCCTGCCACGGAGGTAACCACTATTCCAACTTCTACCACCATTGGTTAGTCTTGCCTGTTCTTGAACTTTGTATAAGCAGAACTGGTGTCTGGATGCTTTTGTTCAACATTTACATCTGTGAAATTTACCCATGTTGCCACATAATATTGATGGCTCATTCCTTTTTATTGCTGTTTTCCATTTTATGAATGTACCACAATTTATTAAGCCATCCTATTGTCATTGTACAGTTTGGAGCTATTATGAGAAAAGCTGCTACGAACATTCTTGTCTTATCTTGGTGGACATTTCTGCTAGGTACACACACCTACGGGTACAGCTGCTGAATCAAAGGGCAGGCAGATGTTTAGCTTCAGTAGATTGTTTTCCAAAGTGGTCGCACCCATTTTATTTCCACCTCCACTAGTTTTTGAACATATCACAAAGGAGCTTCTCCATTGGAGTATTCCCTATGGTCTTGCGGAAAAAGAGGAGCTCAACACGTTCGGAAGTGATAAACCTCAAAGCCGGTAGGAGCAGGAGCAGTTTCCCAAACCTGAACAGGATAGAGGACGCCATCAGTTTGGTTATCAGCTTCTGAGCCCGAGTCCTAGGGATAGTGCCATCCTAGGAGAAGCAGAAGGGGAAGGAGAGGGGAGATGACTGGCGCCCAGGGTGAGTAAGGAGGAGCTTAGAGGAAAGGCCCCATTCACCTACCCCTGACCCACTGTGGCCCTCCTCCAATCTTTAGTTGAGTGTGATGAAAATAGTGAATAAATATCATTTATTATGTGTAAAGATTATAAAGTGAGAAGTATATATATATATATATATATATATATATATATATATATATATATTTTTTTTTTTCTTTTTTTTGCCCTTTGCAGAGCACAGGCTCCGAACACGCAGGCTCAGCGGCCATGGTTCACGGGCCCAGCCGCTCCGCTGCATGTGGGATCTTCCCAGACCGGGGTACGAACCCGTGTCCCCTGCATCGGCAGGAGGACTCTCAACCACTGCGCCACCAGGGAAGCCCGAGAAGTTATTTATATTAATAGTACATGTGAATATATTATTAACTGAATATAATGATTATAATTAGGTGATGATTAATACCACATATATTTGAATAAGAATATAAGTTCCTGGGAATTTCCTGGGGGTCAAGTGGTTAGGACTTGGCGCTTTCATTCATGCAGCCTGGGTTCAATCCCTGGTTGGGGAACTAAGATCCCACAAGCCGCGTGGCATGGCCAAAACATATATATATATATATATATATATATATATATAAATTCCCCTCTGTAAGCCACCTAGGGTGATAGAGTAGCTAGCCATTAGTGAAAATGTTCTGCAATCGAAACTTAATTTTTGTGGCTGAGATACTCATCCAGAAAAGGAGTAATTGTAGTTTTAAATAAGAAGCATTTGCCAAGGCAGGGGTCCCCAGTGCAGAGAACGTGGATGGTGAAGCCCCAAGAGATGGGGAGGGGCATTAGACCCTCCTCGGGTGGGAGGACTGACAGCTGGGGTCAGTGCCCAGTGTCAAGGAGGCCACATCAAAGTGGGGCAGCTCCACGCTCAGCTTCTACCACGGAGGTCTACGCGAAGTCTTCCCACCTCCCAATGACCTACTGAACCTGTTTTGCCAAACCAAGGGCTTTCTTCCTCTTGTAAGAGCCAAGCTGGTGGCACTGAGCAGTCGTGCAACCCTCCCTTCTGCTTTTCTGATCTAAACAGTGTCAGGGAGGAGTAACTATAAAGCCAAGTAGAGAAATTGTTTTTCAAACTGCCGGAAGTGGGTCACAACCAGCCCTTTTAAACAATAAACAATTTAAATAATTTCAACAGAAATATCAGAGTAAATCATTCAAAGTAAGGGCAGGTATTATTTGGGGGAACTTTGTTTCAGGGTCTGTGTGTTATTGGGTTATGATGGAAATTGCATTTCTTCCTGCGTGTTGCAGTTTTTAAAAACTGAAATACGCTGGCTTAGAGAACCCCAAATCACTTGCTCAGCACTCAGTTTCTGCCTGTAGTTGATACTGAACCAACTCCAGTAGGAGTGGCAAAGGAAATGTTAATGAGAATTTTGAAATTTGACACAAAACCAATACGCCCAGACATCTCTGGGAGCTGAGCCCAACAGAAACCTGGTGAAGGAGGGCCTCTGGTGCCTGAATGTCTGTGATGACTGTTCTTAGGGTGCTGTGTTGAGCCTTAGGGACACGTTCTACCTATGCTCACGAATAGCAGAAGTCTTTCTGTGTGATGGGTATAGTCCTTATACCTTTGACTCTTTCTAAAAGAAAATTACCTCTTCTTTGGATGATTTCTCAGATAACAGGGGATTCGAGGGTGCCCGTGTTAGCTTACTTCTTCAGAAAGAACTGCTGGGGGCCCAAGAGAATGCAGAAAATATGGTCTAAAATAGCCAGTAGGTGCCTGGAGTCCAAGTGGTCCAATCTTGCTGAGGCTCCGTTGGATCTGCTGGTGCCGGGGCGAGCCAGGCAGTCCCAGAGCACTGGCTCCTGCCCCACTATCCCTGCAGCCACAGTCTCAGCTGGCAGCCAGTGTCCTCCAAACCCAGCCAGGGCAGGGCTATTGTCCATGCACATGGCTTGTGCAAATGCATCCCTGTCAGATGTCCCGCTGCACCTCCAACAGGCCTCATGTTCCCTCAAAACTCTTTTCCTCCTGACTTTCCTTTTTATTTCTTGACTACCTCGTCTCCCTAATAGCTCTTCTTCCCCTCGTTCCTTATATCCACTCAAGTGCCAGGTCTGACCCATCCCAACTCCCAGTGGCTCCCGCATCTGTCATTGCCTTTCCACTCCCAAAGAGCAGAAACTCCACGGCTCCCCTGGACGATGGCAATGTCTGCTTCCCTCCCTGGTTGGATGCTCTGTACTCACTGCCACGCCCCTGCATGAAGCCCAGCTCTGTGTACAACACTCTCCTGCTCAAAAGCCTGCAGTGGCTCCTCTCTGCCTAGCGAATCAGATTTGGCCTTTGGCTGGCCTGAACAAGCTGATACCAGAGAGCCATTCTGGCTTAGTCTGCCACCTTCTCAGTGGCAGCGATCTCTTATACCTTCCAAACTGGGCTCCTGACCTAAGAACATATGCATATTCGCCTCTCTCTCTCTCCCCACCTTGGTGAATGATGATTTCTCTCCTTGTAGACCTTATGCTTCCTCCAAGTCCAGCCCTGCCTCCAGCTCTGCTTGGCACCCCATCTCCCAGTGGGTCTCTGTCTCCTGCAGACACATGCAGCCCTCAAGACCAGCCCTCAGCTGCAGTGTGGTCACTGTGCTGGGCACCCCTAGGAGACAGCAAGTTTGCCTTATGCACATTTTGGTCCCTACTCCCGGGCCTGGTGCTGTGCCTGGCACTCAGTAGGCGTCGGCCACGGGCTGGTTGTACTGAGACCATTGTGCCATCTAAACAGTGCAGCCCTGAGATGGTGTCAGAGAGGTGGGCAGGGGGATGGCGAGATGAAGGGAGAGATGGGTAAGTAGGCATGTGCGCGGGTCACCTCACAGGCTGGCTGGGGTGGTGGGCCTTGCTGTGCTGGCTCAGCATCACCTGGGACTGGTCCTGCAAGGCCTCCACATGCTCAGGATCCTTCAGGCCCCGCGTTTCTGGAGAGAAGCAGCGGCAGTGAACTTCTCTCTCAGCCCCTCCTCCCCGCTCACAGTCAGCCAGGGCCTCAGGAGGCGTGAGGCCAGCCCTGCAGCCGTCCATCCCCTCCTGCCCCCAGGGAAGAAGTCTGCACACACCCGCGTCTATGTGGGGCCATGGAGGGAAAGTGAGAGGCAGAAGGAAGTCACCAGAATTCCCCTTCGTCACCCCCCACCACTCTCCTCTAAGGCTTTGGGCAAAGAAGACTCAGCTACCTGGTTTGAAGAGGACCAGGGCCTTCATGCAGGCGAACTCCGTGGGGTCCACCGCCAGGGCCCGGAACCTTGAAATGGTTTCCTGCAGGATTCGAGTCTCTGCACTGGCCAGTGCCAGCCGGCCCTGAGAGCTGCCACCAGCAGAGGCCTCAGGCGGGGCCAGCAGTGGGCAGCTGTCCAGGGGCAGAGACCACTGGATGGCTCCGAGGAGGAAGAGTTCACTCCATGCCTCTTCCAGCAGGATCACCTGTGCCCAGAGAGAGGGCGAGTGTTATGACTGATACACAGCTCCTCTGGCTCAGCCTGGAACCTCTGCCACCTTCTCGGGTGTCCTAGGAAACGAAGGGCTGGTCCCGGGTGCCCAGGACATTCTGACCTCTGCCTGACATCAACCAGGGCTCCAGAGCTCTGGGACTTGGCACCATCTGGCCCAGAGGCCTCAGCTGCAAGATACTCTGTGGGCTCCATCCAAAGCTGCAAGTGGAACACATAGGAAATCCTGGAGCTGTGAGAAGCTGGGCAGCCTCAGGGACTCCCCACCAGCATCCTAAGTTAGGCATCCTCAGCCAACTCAGCCTGGCTTCTGAGATGCTTCATCCAAGCCACTGGCTAAGGACTCAGACTCTCAGTGTGCCTCTTTTCCTGGATATGTCATGACAGGTCCCCTCACTCATGAGAAGCCCAGGGGCGTGTCCTAGCGGAGAAGAGGCAGGGCTGAAATGCAAGCCCTGAAGTCAGGGGCATTTGTGTTCCAAGGGAGCCCAGGTTTTCCCACTGATGCTGTTTAGGGTGTGCAGACCACCCTGTGACAAACAGAGCATCTGTAGGGCCTGAGGGCTTATCTAGGAGGAAAGAAGACCCAGAGGGGCACAGACACTGTCTTCAAATCCCTGGTCCCCGTGTGTCCCTGGCCATCACTTTCCCCTGGGTGATGACCCTGACCATCATCGCTGCCCAGAGATGTAGCACCCCCAGCAGTCACATCCCTGAGGCTGGTGTCCCTGACCATCACTGACTCTGAGGCATGGGTGTCCCCAGCCGTCACCATCCCCAAGCCGCGTGCACCGCCAATCATCACCTGCACAAGGAGGTATGTGCCCCCAGCCCGGCAGACTCTTGTGAGCCCCCTGACGGATGTACCTGATCCCGGAAGGGCAGGTTGGAGAACACGGGCAGGTTCTTGGCCCACTTGACAGCCATGAAGAGGAGGCGAGCAGACGTCTCATGGATGCTGTCCAGGCCCCAGGGGGAGGAGGAGGAATACGGGGACGAGGGGAACTCGGGGTCATTGCTGGTGACATCAACATTCTCATCGGCTGCTGGAGGAGGAGGCTGTGCATCAGCCCCTGCTCCGAGGTAGGCGGCAGGGGCTTCTCAGGGGCCCAGGTGTGGGATGAAGGCAGGACCCGGGAGCTCAGCCATCCTCCCACTCACCATCCTCTGGCTCCAGCTTAGTGCAGGTTTCGGCCGTTATCAGGCTGGCCATGAAGTGGTGGTGGCCTGGAGGTGTGAGGGCCCGGGGCCCCAGGGCTCTGGCTGCAGACACCGGTGTAGGGCCCCGCGGGCTGGGCCCCGCTGGGGTCGGGGGAGCCGCCAGGGGCTCCAGCCAGGGCTCCGTGTCTGACTCCACGCTGTCCATTCGGACCTGGGCGGTGCTTCGTGGCTGGCGCTCATTCTGCACGGCTGGGGAGACAGGGAGGGTCAGGACGCCCCACAGGTCACACGCCCCCTTCTCTTCTGCCGCGCCTCTCCGGGTGGTCTCCCGACTCACCGTCCTGGTTCATGCCCGCCTGTAAGCATTTCTTCAGCCGGCAGGCCTGGCACTGGTTGCGGTGGGCCTTGTCCACCGGGCACATCCCTGCCCCCACCTGGCACCTGTGGGTGGAGGGGAACCCCCCCCAGGGAGTCAGGGTCCCGCCCAGGCCCTGGGCCGTGGGTTTCGGACACGTTTGCCACAGCTCCTCCTTCCCTGAATATCCTCCGTCCCTCCCAGGCACCTTCAGGCTTGGAGGGCGGCGGGGCGCTGCCCTGCCTCACCTGTAGATGAGCCGCCGCCTCACGCTCCTCTTGAAGAAGCCGCTGCAGCCGTTGCAGGCGTAGATACCGTAGTGCTTCCCGCTGCTGCTGTCCCCACACACGCGGCACTGGAGCGAGGGCCCTGCGCCTGAGGGGCAGCCGGGCTGGGTGGGGACTGGCCCAGGGCTGGTCACATCCCCCCTCCCACCTCCTCAGGGGCCCCTACGCCCTCCTTGCTTCCTCGTCCTCAGGTTCCTGTCCACCGGCCTTTAGACACGCCTGTGTCTCTCCCATCTGGAAGAGTGTCTCGCTCATCACACCCCCTCAGCCCTCCTCCTCCCCCTTCTCTCTCCATGGCCAGTTCTCAACAAGAGGACACTCTCTGCCCCACCTCCCGTTCCCTCCCTCTGCAGGTGGCTTCAGGCTCCCTCATGCAAAAAAGCAATCTTGGCACCACTGCTACGGACCTCTGCTCCCACCCCCTGAGGGCCGGCCCTTCTCTCTCCTTTCCTCCCCCATCCACTCAGCTGTCCTGTCTGATCCCCATGTTTCTAGGATTCTGGGTTTGCCAGCAGGTTCCCTCACACTTGCCCACAGTCCTTGGGGCTCGGTCTGAGTCGCTCCAGCTCCTTTCACGGTCCCTGCAAACCTCTGACCCACACTCCACTCTCCAAGGGTCCAGACCCTACTACGTCCAGGAAAGCCATACCTGTCAGCTCCTCCCCCAGGCCCCACCTGCCTGGAGACTCCTTCCTGGAGGCAGGCACAGCTGCCGGGGTCGCTGCAGCCATGTTGGAGCTCATGGGCGCTGTCGCCCTGGTCCTGGCTGGCCCCAGGGCAGCCTCTGCCTTCCTGCCTAAGAGAGGCCTCAGGATTGCTGAGCCGGGCCCAGCCTCTGCCTCCCTCTCTGATCCTCTGTCTCTCTGTCTGTGCTCTTGTCTATCTCCACTTCTCCCTCTGTCTCTGTCTCCTTGTCTCTCCTCTCTGTGCTCCTGCCTCCTGGCCCCTCTGTCTAAACTCACGAGCTGCCCCAACTTCCCCTCAGAGCAGCGGCTCTGGCTTGGGGGGATTTCTCCCAGGGCGGCGCTGGATGCAGCTTATGATCCTCTTAATCTTTACTGTCTCCACAGGGGATCAACCAGCCACACCTGCAGCATTACCAAGGTGCCCCTGGGAGCCGGTCGGGCCTGCTGCGCCCACACCGGCTCCCAGGATGCTCAGTGTCTCCGGGTCCCTGTGCTCTCAAGCTGATCAAATCGTGAAGGGAGGTGTGGACTCCAATGGCCCCAGGACCGTAGGGGTCTGGGGACAAGTGTGTGGCCGAGGTGCGTGTGTGTCTGGGTGTGGCTCACACACACCCTGTGTGTGACAGGGTGCTCACTGTGGGCACTGCTCTCTGCCCCGGCGCTTCTCACCTAATCCCTTCATAAGGGACGGCTTGGGGCCCAGGATCTGAGGGTCTGGGCACTCCTGGAAGGCTAGCAGCCCCCAGACGCCCAGCACAGAGGCAGCTCCCATCGCATGTGGAAATGGGTCCAGTGTAGGGTCTGAGGCCGCCTTGCAGGTGGGGTCTGGACCCCATGTGGAGGGTCTCCTGCAGGACTGGAGGGGGTGAGGACGCAGCCCTTGAGCCTGGCTACGGGCTCTCAGGCGGCCTCCCAGCCCTTCCCTGACTTGTCCTCACAGTCCCAGGCAGGCTGGTCCCTCAGTGTCCCCAGATCCAGTCTTCCCAGCTCGAACCCAGTGACGGTTCTGAGGTGGGGAGGCGGGAGGAGGCGTTTGTGTTTCCTTTGACCCCGAGGGTGGGTGGAGACAGCCGAGACAGACCCAAGTTCAAATCCCTGCTCCCTCACAGCCAGCCGCGCGTCCCTGAGCAAGTGCTTTAACCTGTCTGAGCTTCAGTCTCCAGTAAAAAGGGGTGACAGAAGTGCCTGCCTTGGAGGGCAGCTGGGGAAGCTAAGTCAGATGATTCTCAAAGCATTCCAGGCCCTGGCACTTAGTAGGCACGTAATAAATGATGAGGGCTGTTATCCTGATTGCTTCTCAGGGTTGCGGAGAAGATCCCAGAGGAATCCTCGGCAAACGGCCATTCCTTTCCTGGCTCCTTGGCCCCCATCCCCATTCCCACCCCATGCCCAGGCCGCAGCAGAAAGCCCCACGTTGGTCTGGAGGGGACCACGCATCCCTGGCGGAACTGGGCTCGCCTCTGGGTGAGCCTGGGGCGGGGCTTGGCCCAGCCTTAGAGCCTGAGGGAGAGGGGGGACAGTGTGAAACTTCTGGAAGGAATCATGGAGTTAAGGGGACAGAGGGGGCGGTGCAGCGCCCTTCTGTAAGTGGGGTTAACCCTCCCTGTGACAGAGAAGCGCTACTGGGGATTTGGAAAGTCAGCTCGAGGGGCTTTGCAGGGTAATCCGCTTTCTGGGGCCTCAGAAGATCGAGGCCACTGAGCTGAGGCCCCTCACCTGGGCTTCTCTGCCTCTGTCCTGGCCCTCACCGCTCTGCTGATGGGCAGGCCCTCGGGACCCTGCACGGCCAAGGCGTCTTGCTCCACCTAACCTCCAAAGCCAAGGGCGGTGTCTCATTGAACTCGATTGACCCATCCCTCCTTCCCGAAGCTCATCTCTTCCATTCTTCTGGAACTGTCTTAACTGTCTTCCTCCCCCTCTGAACTCCTGAGCACCTCCAGGGCCCCAGCAGACCTTTCCATTCTCCGCTTGGGTAATCCCGCACACCTTTGCGGATTCCACGACCACTTCACATCAGATTCTTGCCTGCGTCTCTGCCCCGAGCTTCCACCCACAGATACCCCCGGACCAACTCCACACGCCCCCAACCAACCCATCCCCAACTTGTCCGCAAAGAGATGGTCCCTGAAGCCCCGGGATTGAGAGACAGCCTGGGGCACCCTGTGCGGTAGGAAAGTGCCCAATTGCTGAGCTGACGGCCTCTAGTCCTGGAAGCCTGGGCCGAGGGGGATCCGCTGGCGGAGGAGCTAAGAGGGAAAATCGGGATGGCGTGGGTCATGGGAGCAAGGGCTGGGGAGGATTCAAGGATGGAGGCATCCACCAGGTCAAGTGTCCTTTGAGGTCGTTTGTATCCCCAATAATAAGGATGAGAAAGTAAGCAAGAAGAGTGCTTCCACAAATGCTGGCAATATATCTGAGCCTCACAGCATCCCTATAAAGAGTTATCATTATTACCCTCAACTCACAGATCAGGAAATTGAGTCTCAGAGAGGTTAAGCAATTCCCTTCAGGCCACACAGCTACAGAGTGGTGGAGGAGGTTGGGGATGGAGAGGGGGATTTCAAACTTGTGTCTGATCCTCAGACTCCCACTTTGTATGACAGTGCTCTCCAAGAAGAGTTGGAGCAGTCGCTCTGCTAGGCTTTAGCAGCAGGAGGTAGCTGGCGCCTTTGGCCGGAGTCATTCCACACGAAGGGACAGCAGATGGCCCTGGGTGGGTGGTGCTGATGGGGAGGACCTGCAAGCAGAGCCCTGGGCTGAGAGGAGAAGGAGACAGAGCTAAGGGGTTTGTAGGAAGGGTGACACTGAAGAAAGTTTGTTTTTTTTTTATCCTGTGGAGGGAGATATTAAAAGAAAAATATTTGAGAACCGGAGTTCCTTTTATAATGGGAGACACAGAGGAGAAAGAGGCAGGGGGAGAGAGAGTAAAGCTGGAGATGGGGTGTGAATCGAATACCGGATCCCTGAAGCAAGCCTGGGGGGTACAGAGCACAGGTAGAGGGACGGCTTTGGCCTGGAGAGGGGTCGCCGGGAAGGAATGAGAGAACCCAGGGCTTAGGGCAGGCTCTGGGTCAGCGGACCTCCTCTCGGATCCTGGTTTTACATCTTCCTGGCTGTGTGAGCAAATGATTCTGCCTCTCTCTTTGTCTCCTCTCTAAACTGGGTAGGCTAGTGCCCCGGGGGGGTTGTGGTGGGATCAGAGGAGGTGACACCGCAGGAGTTAGCACAGTCCAAGGTGAGAGGGAGCCGGGGCGGAAGGCAGAGGTTGGGGGGAACACCTTGCACAGATGAGGTCTGAAGCAGCCGTCCTGGGGAAGGGACTCAGGGAGGGACTTTGGGGGAAGCTCTGAGTCCCAGCTGAGAGTAAAGACGGTGACAGTCTGGGCAGGTATAGGATTTTCCTTGGAGCCCCCAGCAGGGTGGCAGAGGCTGGGAGGAGGAGGTGGACACCAGGATTGCTCCAAGGCTCAGTTCCTCTGAGCAAGTGCATGGGAAGGACCGCGAGGAAGGAGCTGAAGGCATGGGGAGGAGGTGTCGAGGGGAGAGCTGAGTGAGGAAGCGGAGAAGGAGGGGACTTCTTTCCCCTGGCGGGTCGTTTCTCTGCTGTTCTCCATCTGAGCTGCCCTGCCCCTCCTGCTCTCCCTGCCCAATTAATCCCATCCTTCAAGGCCTGTTCAGGGCTCACCTCCTCCAGGTAGTCTGCCCCGACTGCTCTCTTTCTAGAGGCACCTCCAAGGCCAGATATTGTCCTTAATGTTGACCTCATGCCAGGTCAACTTTCTCTCCTCAGTCAATGGGAGATTCCAAGGGTCAGGTTCAGGTTTCAGGCCAGCTGGGCATGTGGATCACAAGACACTTAACGGACAGAAGTCCATTTTTAACTTGTCCTTCTTTTCCTGGTATTCTAGAGTGGGTATAGAATAAAAAATAAATAAATCCATTAGAATAAAAGACACCGGCAGTGTTTGACCTGCTTGTTCTTACACTGTTGGTTTTGACTTTATTATGTTGGCTATGTCATTGCTGGCTCTCCAGCGGAGCTCCTTTTTCATCCTGGCCCTCAGTTCTCTGGCAGTTCAGGCCCAGCCAGAGCTGTGACCGTGCTGGGGAAAAAGATGACAGCCCAGCTGGGCCGGGGGACAGGGGGGGGTCTCTCCCGATCTGTGACCACCAGCTGCTGGGGCAGACACCAAAGGATTACTCAGCCCAAAGCCTTGAATCTGCTGACAAAGCCGCCAGAGGCCACCTTATCACTAATACAATTATTCCCCCAGGGGACAGGTCAGCAACTTCCTTCTGACTCCCTGGAAGTCTGGGACCGGGTGGAGGGGGGCTGTGGGGCTG
>NW_006795663.1:532077-538937 GCF_000442215.2 Lipotes vexillifer
GGAGGGGGGCTGTGGGGCTGGGGCGGGCGGGGAGATGGGTTCACGATGAAGACTGCAGAACTGATTTCCCTCCGGACCTTGAAGACCCTACCAGGTAAAGCCGCCTGCTCCAGCCTGTCTGGGGCCTGTCATCCCCGGTGTCATCACGTCCCAGACCTCAGAGAAGCACTGGGCTCCACCATCGGAGGGGAGACAGTTGTTCCTGGGATGACCCAGCTGCCGGTCGGCCTGCTTAGGCTGGGTGGTATGGCTGCCATTGTGGCAGCCACGGGCTTCTGGTTTGGGGCAAACCTCTTTCACAGCATGCGGGAACATGTCTTTTGGGATTTCTTTAAAATTCTCTCTTTTTTCCCCATCCGAGGGTCTTCGCTATCTCTGAGAAAGGATAGCTAGTGGCGAGGGCATGGGCTCTGGAGCTCAGGACCCAGCAATTCCACTTCTAGGAAACTCTCTCACAAAGATTTAATTATATGGCTGTTCTCTGTAGCGATTTTAGTAAAACATCCATCTGCAGACAACTGGGTTAATAAAGTATGCTCCATCCCTACAGTGGAATGCTATGCAGCCATTGCTCCCAAGTTCATTTCCAGGGAAATACGACCACAGTATTTCAACCTCAATCCAGCTGCAAAACAGCATGCACAGTTTGATTTCATGTGTCTCAGAGGAATTTCTGGCCACAGATCACGGGACTCTTTTTCTCCTCAGCAGGACCTGAATTAATTAATAGTTTCTTTTTCTAGAGCAGTGAGTGGAAGGTTCAGGACTCCAAGGGCCCAACACCAGCAGGAAAGTTTCTCAACAAAGCCTCTTTATCTCCTCTTCAAGATAACACTTAGAAATAATCAGATATTCCCTGCACAGTTTCCCAGCTCTTGGCTGCTGAAGTCTCTCTCCTAGAATCGTTTCAAAGGTCTGAGAGGAACAGGAGAGGCTCCCAGCCCCATCCGAGGATGAGCAGGCAAAAGGCAGGCCGCGCAGGACACATCCGATCTGCTGCTGCACGCTGGGGACCTGTGGGGAGACGCCCCTCCTCCGTGTCGTGATGACTGCCAGTGAACGACGTCTGTTTTGTTTCGTTGTTTTTTTTTTTGCGGTACGCGGGCCTCTCACTGTTGTGGCCTCTCCCGTTGCGGACCACAGGCTCCGGACGCGCAGGCTCAGCGGCCATGGCTCACGGGCCCAGCCGCTCCGCGGCATGTGGGATCCTCCCGGACCGGGGCACGAACCCGCGTCCCCTGCATCGGCAGGCGGACTCTCAACCACTGCGCCACCAGGGAAGCCCACGACGTCTGTTTTAACCTCTCCTTCTCCCCGGTGCTCGGAGAGGTGGGCTTCTCCACCCTTTAGCGGAGCTACAACCAGCAGAAATTCTCACCACACTCAGAAAGTTTTGTTTTCTTTGAATGTTTAATAGTGAACATGTGTTACCATTTAATCAGGATAAAGCAAAGGTCTTTTCAGTTTTCAAAAAAGAGCTAATTTGAAGTAAATATTATCAATAATAATAATAATCGGAGGAAATATTTATGAAGAAATGGTTCAGTGTTTCAATGTGTGAGAATGAAAAGCTGCTCATGTTCCCGGTTTCTCTCCCACGTTACCCAAGGGGAAGGCCCAAATCTCTAGCAGCGGCTCAGGCCGGGCCTTGGCTAATCAGAACAGCTACAGCCGCAGAGATGGAGGCCTGGTCCTGGATGCGCCCCTTCCTTTTGCTGCGCCTGGTGTCAACCCTTTAGTGCTGGACCCCGGGAAGCTCTGCAGATCAGGGAGGGGCTGGGGCAGTGAGGGCCGGCTGGGGTGGGAGCTCTTTGAAAACCAGTAAGGAGGTATGTTAAGTTCAACTACAGGCACAACCATACCAGTGTATTCTAGTTGGCTGACCCTCCGGGTTATAATATTTATTACCTCCTAGAAATGAAACAACCTAAAAGCAGGGTTTTCCTCTTTCTGACTTACTTCACTCTGTATGAGAATGGACTTGAGGACACGGGGAGGGGGAAGGGGAAGCTGGGACGAAGTGAGAGAGTGGCATGGACATATATACGCTACCAGATGCAAAATAGATAGCTAGTGGGAAGCAGCCACATAGCACAGGGCGATCAGCTCAGTGCTCTGTGACCACCTAGAGGGGTGGGATAGGGAGGGTGGGAGGGAGATGCAAGAGGGAGGGGATATGGGGATATATGTATACATATAGCTGATTCACTTTGTTATACAGCAGAAACTAACACACCATTGTAAAGCAATTATACTCCAATAAAGAAGTTAATAAAAAAAAAAAAGCAGGGTTTTACAACTTGGGCAAGGCTGACATTTTTTTTAATTTATTTTTTTAACATCTTTATTGGAGTATAATTGCTTTACAATGGTGTGTTAGTTTCTGCTGTATAACAAAGTGAATCAGTTTTACATATACATATGTTCCCAGATACGGCTGACATTTTGAGCCAGATAATTCTTTGTCATGGAGGCTGTCCTGTGCACTGTAGGATGTTTAGCAGCTTCCCTGGCCTCTACCCACTAGATGCCAGTGGCATCCCCTTCTTTCCAATGGTGACAACCAAAGACATCTTCAGACATTGCCGAATGTCCCCTTGAGGGGCAGGCTCGCCCTTGGTGGAGAACCACTGGCCTGAGCCGTGTTATTTCCTGCTTTCCTGGAGACAGGTCACCAATCTGTTTTCACAGATGCAGGAAGCACTTCCCATGACAGATGTCCTGGAGGCTCCCCAGGCCATCAGGCACGTAACATTATCTCCGGTGTCGGTGTCGTGTGTATACAGACTCAGGAACTGTCTGCGAGGATGCTCAAAGTCGGTAGTTTTCTCTGAAGGAGAATTTTACTCTTTTATTTGCTTTATATTTTCCTGTGTTGTTTGAATGTTTAATAATGAACATGTGTCATAATTGTAATTAAGATAAAGCTTTTTTGTGTCTTTTTAAAAAAGATTAGCTAATTTGAGATAAATACGACCTCGAATGACAATAATAATTGGAAATATTTGCTTAAGAAACTGTTACATGCCAGACACAGTTCTATGTGTTTATATGCGTGAATTCTCTTAATCCTCACAACACTATCAGATAGGCATTATTATTATCCTCCTTTCACAGAGAGGTTTAGTGACTTCCCCAAAGTCACACAGCTAGTAGGAGACAGAGCTGGGATTCAAACCCAGGCAGATAAGCTGGTTATTTTAGGAGAATGTATCTGCCCAAGGGTAGGGAGAAAAAAAAATGGGAATACCACATTAAAATATCACCTTCATACGTTTAAGAAAGAAAATCTCCAGACACATTCTGTCTCCAGGTAGATTAAAAGGATAAAGCAGATATTCTAGGCTATGGAAAGTGACTTTGAGTTGGCATTTCTGTTCTCAGTTTTTCTACAAAATGCAGATTCTTAGACTCAAGCTACAATATCACTTACAGAGAGAAGTGAAAATATTACTCTGTAGGAACCTTTGTTTTCTATGTGTGCTTTTAAGGGAAGGGCTCTGGTGCTGCAACAGGTATGACTGGGAATTACCTGTAGGTGTGCGTGTGTGTAGGTGTGAGTGTGTGTGTGTGTGTGTGCGTGCATGTGTGTGTGTGTGTGGTGAGAATCTGTCTCGTGACTGTGGAGGGCTAACTGAGATGTCGCCACAAAGACTCCAGCTCTGCCTGTGTCTACTGCAGTTTATTCTTGAAGATCCAGACAACATCCTGACAACTGCATGGGCGTAAAGAAATTGCCCAAGTTGAATTGTTTAGATGAGTGATGTTCACATGTCACATCTGGCCTACTTTCCTTCCTGACTTCTGACATTGAAGTTAGCTGTGTTTAATGACATTCCTTATTAGCTCCATTTATTAATTTGGTGAAGACAGTAAATTGAGGTAGCAAAAATTCAGTGCCTCTCCACAGAGATGGAGGATATGTTTTTAGGATGACATTTTAGAAAATGCATACGCTCAAAGCAATTCTCCCTAAGGTGAATGGTACAGGAAGGGTCCCGGCGTGGACTGGCTGCTGCCCATCTTTTCAGCCTGGGCTGCAATCTTGCCCCGGCTCCATGCTCTGGCCACAAAGGTCTCCTGCATCCCTGAGTACAGCAAACTCCTCCTCCAAACACGGGCTTCACATATGCTGTTCCTGCTCCGTTATCTTCAAAGGGGTTTGGAAGACCTGTTCTTTAATGGAGTTTCTTACACAGACACTACACCATGATATGAGATGTCGTTTTCAGTCACCAGGCATTGGAAATGGCTAAATATATTTTTTTCAGTTACTAAATTATGACACATTTCCCAGATGGCAATTTTTTCTGCCATTGAAATAGGATTATATGGAAAAATGTTCTGATGAGATAGCAAGGTACAAAATACTACAAACACTATGGTATTTGTATACAAAACCAAAACTAATTCTGTTAAGTCAGAGGCATTCTGGTTGATATATATTAAATTTAATTTAATATATTTAATAGAAATTATTTTTATTTAATAAAAGTAAATAATGTTATTTAATAGAATCATTAAATTATAAATTTTTATTAAAATATATTTAATATATTTAATAGAAAAATAGTCTTTCAAATAAATTAGCACTATGATTTTACTGATCTCATGTTGTTATACTGTTTCTTCAGCATAAAGAACGGTCAATTCTTTTTTGGTTTTTTTTTTTTTTTTTTTTCGGTTCTCACTGCTGTGGCCTCTCCCGTTGCGGAGCACAGGCTCCGGACGCGCAGGCTCAGCAGCCATGGCACAGGCCCAGCCGCTCCACAGCACATGGGATTTTCCCGGACCGGGGCACGAACCCACGTCCCCTGCATCGGCAGGCGGACTCTCAACCACTGCACCACCAGGGAAGTCCGGTCAATTCTTTATTTATTTATTTACCTAGTTACTTACTTATTTATTTAATAATCTCCATCCAATGGTAACTTTTAAGTCTGTTGATCTGTTATTTTACTCCCAAACACAATCTTAAGGTGAGACTCCCGAATAAGACATTGAAATTTAAAATAAGTATTCTGGAATTCCGAAATTATTTTGAAAATAAAATATTTACAGACAAATACACACATTTATAATACATTAAGTAATTGTTTTTAATTTGGTTTGTTCTGACAATGGTATTGTGGTTATGTTTAATAAAAGACAATCTTTATAACCGTTAGAGTCATATTCTGAGGCATTTACCAGAGAAGTGATTCAATGTCTTGGATTTGCTTTTTAAAGATTCCAGAAAAAAAAAAAAAAGTAAACAAATGGATATGAACTGAGAACAACTAAGGTTGGTGGTTGTTTTTGTGGGAGATGGGTAAGAGGGTTTCACTGAACGGTTATCTCTACAATTTTGTTTATGATTGAAATTTTATTAAATAAAAGGTTAATTTAAAAATATATGCTCAGGGGCTTCCCTGGTGGCGCAGTGGTTGAGAGTCCGCCTGCCGACACGGCTTCGTGCCCCAGTCTGGGAGGATCCCACATGCTGCGGAGCGGCTGGGCCCGTGAGCCATGGCCGCTGAGCCTGCGCGTCCGGAGCCTGTGCTCCGCAACGGGAGAGGCCACAACAGTGAGAGGCTCGCGTATAATTTAAAATTATATATATATATATATATATATATATGCACAGACAACGTGAAAAATGAAACAAAAATGTCGTCGGTGACTTTGGACATACTCTCAAGTCTAAGTCTTTCTTGTTTTTCCCTTTGTTTGCAGCCCTCCCTCAATTTGCCTTCACTGACAATTTTTAGCTTGCTATGTAAGTTTTGAGGAGCTTAGGGGAAGGGGTAGTGCAGCGGAGAGGAAAATTCCAGGGGCTGGCTTTGGATTGGGTTGCCTGTTATGTGCATCAGCGCCCCCTCCTGGAAGGAGAGAAACGCAGAGCGCTGGGGCTGAGGCACCCTGCAACTTTCTGAATAAGAGTGCCTGGCTTGCTTTCTTCTCTCTCTCTCTTTTTATGGTGTTATCTTGAGGATTTATTTATCTATTTATTTATTTGTTATTAAAATTTTTTCCAGCTTCACCGAGATGTGGTCGACATATGATATTGTGCAAGTTTAAGGTGTACAATGTGTTGATTTGATACACTTATGCGTCCCAGTATGATTAGCTGACACCTCCACCATGTCACATAATTACCATTTCTTTCCTGTGGTGAGAACATTTAAGATCACAACATATAAATATATACTACAGTGTTGTTAACTATAGTCACCAGGCCATACGTTAGATCCCCAGAACTTATTCATCGTATAACTGGAAGTTTGTACCCTTTGACTAACATCTCCCCTTTTCCTCCACCCCCAAGCCCCTGGAAAGCACCATTTTACCCTCTGCTTCTCTACAAGTTTGGCTTTTTTAGATTCCACGTATAAGTGATATCCGGCAGTATCTTTCTTTCTCTGATTTCTCTCACTTGGGATACCCACTGTTGGCTTACCAACAGGATTGCCCCAGGATCCTCTTCCTCTAGCCAACCCCTCCTCACACCTCAAGTCTAGGCCCCAACGTCTCCCCTCAGGTCAGAACGCTATCATTTCTCCCCACATCCCAGTTATGATCAGAAGCTATCTTATTCACCTCTTTGTTTCATTGTTATTGCCTGTCTCCAACTACAACCAGGAGATGGCTGAGATCGGAAATCTCCATCTCGTTGAAAGGCTTGACACAGAGAAGGAGCCTGATAATTATTTATTGAACCACTGACTGGATGGGTAAATGAAAGCTTCCCCTCATTCCCCAGCAGAATTCTTTCCTCACGCCCTGCCCTCTGCTCTTGCCTCCAATAGAATCGCCTCACTGCTTCAGACTGCTCTGCTCACGTGCCAGAGCCTGGTGTGGAGCAAGCCCGCATGCATTCC
>NW_006795663.1:538964-548853 GCF_000442215.2 Lipotes vexillifer
TCCTGCTGCCCTCACCCCCACGGCCAGTGTTGCCACTGATTCTGTCATAGGAGGTTTAAGCCATTTACTTGCAGTTGAAAACAAGTCAACCTAGAGATCCTCTGGGGAGAAGTAAAAATGAAGAGCTGCGGATAATCGTGATAGAAAGAGAATGTGCTTTAATAAAAGGGTTTTATCCGGCCAGAGTAGAAAACTGTTCAAATAATAAACTACCTCAGGATGGAATGATATTTTCCTAGGGATCTTTCCCAGGTTTCTACAGTAATGTTTCCGCATTGATTTACCAGGGGAGCAGCCCCTGATATAAGAAAACGGTTTTCAAGGTTTGCTGAGGAAAGGGGCTGGCAGGGGTAGCCCATCTCCACTTCAACCAGAACACCTCTGTGTTTGTCTGTTTTATAATTGGTAGGATTTTGTTTGAAGAAAGATTTCCTCTTCCAAAAAAGTGACAAGAGGATTGCAGGACTATCAGGTAAGGTACTTAATAGCTGTGTGACCTTGGCTGAGCCTCATAACCTCTCTGGGCTGTTACAGTAAAGAAAGAATGGAGCCAAGAAACCTCACCTGTGTGAAGGCAGGGGACTGAATTAGAGGACCTCTCAAGTTCTCTCCCAGATCTAAGATCCATGGTTGTACCAAGTCACAGAATTAGAGGGAGCTTAATCTACTCTCAATACCCACAATGGCCACAAGATAGAGACGTTACTCCATGAGCAAAGCTTTGTCTACTCCAGGGACTGTTTCACTCCCCAAATTCTAGCATGAGAGATTTGGGAATTTCTCCTTAGAAATTACAGAAAAGGAAAAAAAGTCCATTAGTACTTTCAAATTCAAGCAGAAGATTTAAACTATTTTAGTGACGAATCCTGGCAAAGTTACCCAGTGTTTAACTCATAGCTTTGTTTTTCTACCAAAACATCAAAGAGTATCGCTCTTTGGAGTCTCCCTCGCCCCATGACAAGAGTCTCTGCAAGGTTTTGTTCTGAGATATTGGAGCTCCTCACATATCATAAATATCCAGGAAATGGATGCTGAATGGAATGGATGTTGAATTCATTGAATTGCATCGGTGAATGCCAGCTTGGCATTAAAAGATATGTTCTTCTATGAGGAGGATTTCCTATTCCCGTAAGAACTGTTGACATGATTTGTCAAAATGGTTAGAGCTGTCTCTAGTTTTGGGCTAGAATTCAGCTTTTCTGTATTTTAGAGGTGATTGCCTCAAGCCCCAGATTACCAGGATTTGGGGAGCATTGAGCTGGAAGGACATTTACTTAGGAATCTTTGTCACATTATACTTTATGGGTGGGAAAAGAAAGTATGAAAGCAACAGGTTTAGGCAAACACACGTGGTCCCAGAGGACGTCTCACTCAGCAGACATTTGGCACAGAGTCGGGATGGAGCAAAAGAGGCTGGGATGTTGACTTCTTGCTGCTGGGAGAGCAGGGAAGATGGAAAGGTGGTGGGAAGAGGTTTCCCAGAAGATGATGACTGAGATCACCTGGGAGAGAGCCTGAGTGATGATAAAGGGTGGGTGCCCTGAGACTGGGAGCTGGAGAACTTTCTGGACCCAGACCTGCCTGTTGTTTCCCCCAGAGTGTGGTCACCACCAGCATAAATGAACTGAATGTTCCTGAATCCTTGCTGGACCAATCTGTCAGGGCCTGCTTGTAGAGAAGCCCTGGTGACCTGGGGACCTTCATGAATAGGCTGGGGCAGGTAATGATACCTTGATTGCTCTCCCAGGCTCTTCCTGCAGCCAAGGAGCAGCCAGCCCTTCCTGAGTAGGTGATCAGTGGATCAGCATTGGAACAGCTGTTTTCAATTGTCTGATGCTTCAAGCTACTGGTTATTCCAATGTTGTTCATGCCTGAGTAACGTTCAGACAACTTGTAAAGGGAAATAATTGTTTCACTCACCTGGGATGTTGAATTAAATAATGCTTAATTACAATGTTACAAAAATGAATCTAAGTAGAGGGATTATAACTCTTACAGAACTACATAATCAAAATGAAACTGCCAATTAAGTAAAAACACTATTTCAGAACAAACAGAATTAAAGGCAACATCACTGATAAGATAGATAATGCTTTGTTGAAACTCAATTGCCACTCACAACATGGATGCATGGTGGAAATGCATGGTGGAAATTCCTTTGGGTTTGGCATTAATGACAAGTAACTCACCACTCTTGTCTACCCACCCTACTGTGGATCCTTGCTTCAAACAGCAAGTCTGTGACATAATTTGGCCTTTGCTTAGCATGAATAAACCTTTTACTGCTAAATTCAACTCCATTTTTCACGTATTAGCTCGCCCATGACAGTTAATGTAACACTACCTGGTTCCAGGGCTGGAAACAAAGGCCTTGTTGGGCCATAAGGTGGTCAGCTAGACGTGGTGTATAGGTTCATGCCTATATATATATATATATATATTTTTTTTTTTTTTTGGTCTGTGTTGGGTCTCTTGCTGCACGTGGGCTTTCTCTAGTTGCGGTGAGCGGGGGCTACTCTTCACTGCAGTGCACGGGCTTCTCGTTGCAGTGGCTTCTCTTGTTGTGGAGCACGGGCTATAGGCACGTGGGCTTCAGTAGTTGTGGCACACGGGCTCAGTAGTTATGGCTCGCGGGCTCTAGAGCGCAGGCTCAGTAGTTGTGGCACACGGGCTTAGTGGCTCTGCGGCATGTGGGATCTTCCTGGACCAGGGCTGGAACCCGTGTCCCCTGCATTGGCAGGCGGATTCTTAACCACTGCGCCACCAGGGAAGCCCCGTGTCTATATTTTTTTAATGCACAATTATTTTAATGGCAGTGCTAGTTATAATTTTTAAAAGGTGAAGGTAAAGCAAAATTTCTAAGCATAGGTGAATGTTCAGTCTCATTACAGTCACACAGCTCTTACAATGACATGTTCATGCCAATTTAAAAAAGATTTTTATTAACATGAAACCACAAAATGAAAAAAATTGTTATTGAAGACACTCTGGGAAAACACTGTTTTATTAAATTCTCTCCTCAGGATGAATTCCCAGGCATGGAATTATTAAGTGAAGGCTGAAGAGCTTTATGGCTCTTGTTACCTCGTACTGAGTGGAGTTTCATAAATCAACATTTTCATTGAGATGGTATTTCTCAGCTTGCCTCCAAGGTTCATGGTTTAACCCAGGAAAATACGTGTCTGGGGAACAGCTCCTGCAAGGGCAGAAATGGCAGCTCACGTCCGGCTGCTGGCCTTGCTCGGATCCTGTCACCCCTCTGCCCAGACCCACGGCTGGCCTCTCCTCTGTCTCACGGTGAAACCACAGCCTGTCCCTGTCCCCCAGGGTCTGGCCTCATCTCCTCCCGCCCTGCCCCGCTCCCCAGTGTTCCTGAACACCCTGTGTGCGCCATGGGGGCTCGACTCCGGCATGCTCGTCGCCGTCACCCTTACCCAGCTATCCACGTGGCCGGCTTCTCCCGCGCCCCAACCATCCTATTTAAAGTCGCACCCCCTGCCCGTCTCCACCGCTGCCCCTCCACCTTCGCAGCTCGGCTGTTCGCCACAACGCACACCGCCGCCCGACGTGCCGGGCACACGCGAGTTGTCTACATCCTTGTTTAGAACGTAAGCTCCGAGGGCAGCCTTCCGGCGGCGCTGCTGCATATTCAGTGCTAGCAGAGCATCGGGCACAGGAACGAGTGCGTGAATGGTTGTCACAACTGGGGAGGCTCAAAGCCTGGTGATGCACAGTGAATCCTGAGGGAGAATGCCTGGGATCTGAGGAGACAGAGCTCAGAGGGCAGGAGCAGGCAGAGGGATCTGCGGATTTCCCTACCCTGTGATCGGCTTTGACCGGTAGAGCGAGGCAGAGGCTGATACTGGTATCAAGTTCAAGCACATTTGATCCTTTGGGTCCCGCTGCTCTTGTTCCCCCTCCCACCTGGCCAGCCTCCAAACTGGGGTTGACTCTGGGCTCTGAAGAACACGTTTTTGGAATCCACATATGAAAACAGGACAGAGAAGTAAAGGCGTCTCCTTGAAGCATTTTCTCTGGAGGCAGCGGTATGTGTGTGTCTGTGTGTCTGCGTGTGTGTGTCTGTATGTGTCTGTGTGTGTCTGTATGTTTCGTGTGTGTGTGTCTGTGTGTGTACATATCATAGAAGTGTGCTGCCCACTGTTGTCGGGCACTCCACCTCGAGCATGAGAATCTTTGTGAAGCCACAATAATCAACAACAACATCTGCTGTAATGTGTATTCCTTGCTCAGGGAGTAAGTTCTGGGTTAAGTTAGTTTTCTAGGGAGTTTTTGTCTTGCACATGGATTTATGCAGTTCTTGTGGAGAGGCAGTGCCACGCAGAGGAACAAGCACACGCTTTGAGACTAGACAGATGTGTGTTCGACTTCCTCAGCCACTTAGGACCTGTGTGATCAAAATATTTCCTCATCTGGCTGAGACCTGGTTTTCCCAGCTGTATTCTCTTTGCATCTCAATTTATTTATCCATAAAATGGCCACAAAATGAAGTGTTTGCTTTGAAGGTGTTGTCTTGAAGATTAAACGATGTTAAAGGACCTAGAGGACACCTGGCACATAGTAGGTGCTCAATAAGTTAGGGTTTCCCAGCCTCAGTGACGATCAGCATCACCCGGGACTGGCTCTGGCTGCTGCCAAAAATATTAGTTTCCCTTCCCCTGTCCTCTTTTTGTACTTTATTCCCTCCAACTTTTTACTTTAGAAAATCTCAAACCTCAGAGAAAAATAATATAAGGAACACTACATACCCTTCACTAATATTCAGCAAAGTGCATTTTATCTTATTTGCACGTATTCTTTCTCTCCACATATACGTGCACACACACACAATTTTACTGACGACCCACGTGAAAGTAAATTGCAGACCTCGTGACCTTCATCTCTAGGACTGCCACAGTGTGTACTCCTGCCCGACCAAACCCCACCTTCACATCCAAGAAGTTTTACATGGATTCAGTTGTGTCATCTTAAGTACAGGCCATGTTCAAATTTTCTCTCTGCCCAAATGTTCCTGATCACTCTTATTTATTTACTCATTTATTTAATTAAAAAAATTTTTTTAACATAGGTCCTTGTTGCTTATCCATTTTAAACGTAGCAGTGTGTACATGTCAATCCCAAACTCCCAGTCTATCCCTCCCCCCACCCTTCCCCCCAGTGACCATAAATTCATTCTCTAAGTCTCTGTTTCTGTTGTGTAAATAAGTTCATTTGTATCATTTTTTTAAAAAAGATTCTGCATATAAGCGATATCATTGATCACTCTTTTTTTGAGGGTCACTGTCACTGAGTCTATTACGGGAACGTGTTATTTTGAACCAAGTCTGACTTGCGGGCCCTTCTCTTTCTGATCTGCTGGAGGTAGATCTTGTTGTCTGTCCCTAGAGATGCCTGGAGATGGCTGAAGACAGTTACCCCTCCAGATCCTCCCTCCCCCATCCCAGTCACCATCCCAGTCACCATCCTGATCCTCTGGGCTCTTTCCTGGTGGCCAATTGACTAAATACAACGTGTCGTTGGAGACCGAGGGGTCCATCTTGGGTCTGACCCCTGAACAGGGGCTTGTGGCCTCACTCTCAGGGGCAGCTGTACATCTTCATATGCAGCCTCCGCTCACACTGTCATGCTGAGCATGGGTAAACTAAACAGCACTGCACTTTCTCATCAACAGCCAAACACCCCATCCAGTCCTTGGGCAATTAATGTCATTGATTGGAATCAATGTGGAGAGAGAGACTGGAACTAATATATGCTGAGACCATGTGACACGCCAGGCCCTGGGGAGATGGACATGGGAAAGACACAGGCCGGCCTCTAGGGGAAACCGACAGTAGAATCCTAGTGCCACCAAGTGTTAGCTGGACACGAAACCTCTCTGAGTCTCAACGTTCTCATTTCTAGAAGGGGACAACATTCCAACTCCCTAAGTCTGCTGTGAAGATTTAATAAGACAGCATGTGTGAGGGTTCTCAGCACAGTGTCTGGCACATAGTAGACTTCTGATTTGGGTGTTGAAGAATAAATGGAATTTGGGGGTAACGAAAATGTTCTGGCAATGGTTGCACAACACTGTACTAAATACCACTGAATTTCACACTTTTTTATGAATTAAAAAGTTTATGAGCCATAGAAAAAAAATTGATTCCTTGAAATCAATTCTCATTAAGTTCCCTGTAAAACAGTTAGCTTACAGAAAACTTTCTTTCTCGTGAACAGAAAATCACCATGCTTTTGGTCCAAGATATGTTGGGGTTTTTTCCTTTCTTCAGATGACAGATAGATGGATGTAGCTGAATCTATGAACGAGTGTACTTGCCCCAAATGTGCAACATAAATACAGAAGGGACGAACAGAAGACTCATAACCAATACTGGAACCGGGCCAACTTTGAGCCCCGGTGAATCCTCTGTTTAGAATCGCCACATCCCCCCAGTGCCGGCTGGGGTCGGGCGGCCTGCGCTCCTCTCCGCAGCTGGCGGTTTTCCCCTGCCAGACCGCGGATCTCGCCGCCCCGGCGGCCACTGCTCTGCTGGGATGAGCGCCCTGAGGAGACCACGTTAGTGCCACTGGGGGTCGGATGGGCATGCAGAAGACAGGAGGGCGACAGGAAGCTGAAGTGGACAGCGGGGAAGCGGTGGAGCCCAGCGGCCGGAGAGACTCATGCAGGTTCACACTTTAAAATGATTGAAACAGTGAATTTTGGTAAGTGAATTTTACCGCAATTAAAAAAAAGAGTAAATGAAGATTTTCCAGGCAGAAAAGGTGGATGGGAGGGATGTGAAGCACATCTGAGGCATAATAATAATTTCCTGAGAGTTACTGATGCTGCTGCTGCAGGGCAGCCAGCGTCAAGGACAGAGCCTGTAGGCACTCCACTAGAGACTCTCTCGTCCAGGGTGACTTCCAATGGGCTTTATGACCTAAGTTATTAGGCATCAAGACAACCCGAAAGATTTTGTCAAACACTCTGCTAGGCTCGAGCCCAAGGTAAAGTCAGCCCGAGGAGAGCTGGAAGAAGTCGTATTCCAGTTGGGAGATGGAGCCGCAGGAATCGGCACAGTGGGTCCCAACACTCTCTGCCTCCTGGGGGAGGTTTAAAGAAATACCTGTAAAAGTGCAATCCTGTAAAACAAAACAAAACAAAACTGAAATCCTGTAGGAGTGCACATGCCTGAATATTTTATCTTAAGCTCCTCAGCCGAGGTTGAGGACCAGGGTACCAGCAGGCTGATGTCCTGCACTCCCTGTCCTCTTAGGAGTCCAGGCACCCCCAGAGCCAAAGTCCCACAGACCAACCGATCTCTAAAGGGCTCGGCTCTTCTTTTTAGAGGGCTGTGCGAAGCGACGTGAGTAGAAATGGAATAAGGCCCGAGAAAGCATAGACGTGTTAACAAAGCTGACTTTTTAAAACCAGTTTATTGTATTTTTACAATAATAAAAATAAATTAGTCACACACAAAAATAGTTGTCATTTTTGCTGAAAAGATTATTTACTCATATAATTCGCCTCCGCCTCTTTAAGCAATAATTGACACCGTACGGGTGACTTGGGGTGGATGGGGTATTCTGTGGGTTCCTTGCTCCTGGCTGTGCAGTTGACAACCCAGAGCTCCCACCCAGCAGTGTCCAGCGGGGGCCCTGGAGGTGTGGTCAGAGCAGTGAATGCATCACCTCCCATACACCCCTCCCTGCCCTTGCCAGGGGACCCTGCCTCTGTCACAGCTCTAAGCCAGCCTCCCGAACAACTTCCTGCTGGTGATTCTAAGGAACGAGGCAAGACAGAGAGAAGGGATGAAAAAGACCCTCCTAATTCCTTCTTCAAATGTTTGAGGATGAGGAGATGGCAGATTACACGAGCAAATATGATATTCAAGGTGGAAAGGTGGCAATCCAGAGACATCTGTTTCAGGTATAATCCAAGGGGTAAAAACCCCTGAATGAGTCGAAAAGCAGAGTCATTTATATTCGATCTTAAAACCCAGGAATTTGGCTAATCAGTATGCTAAATTGTAACTATGGACTTGGAATAAGACATCACGTGCAGCAACTTTCCGGGAAGCTGGGTTAGTAGCATCAAATAATTTTACACAAATGTGGATCGAATATGTAAATAAATACCTATTAGGTCCCTTTAAAATTAACATATTCTAAATAATAGAACTATTTTGGTGTAGTGACTCATTCTGCCGGTAGAGTTCAGAATACACATTTCCTATAAACATCTTGTATTTACAAAGGACAAAATAATAAGTTATAACAAAGTATATCCTTCCGTCAAACTGAATGGTGGGGATCTGGGGGTCAAGGTGGAAACTATGTAACAGAATGGCTTCTCTCTCACTGAGGCAAGGGGCTTAACGTCTGGAAGATGCTAAGAAAGCTGGATAGAGAATCCCACCCTGTGGGGGTCACTTTTCCTCAGCAAGATGGCAGTCTCCCACTGTTACCCACTGAATAGAAAGAACCAGGAGTGTGGTTGAGAGGGGGAGAGAATGATGTAGCTCCAGCAAAGGTGCAAGAAAGCAAAGTGAGTTGAGAAAGTGAGATGGTATTCAAAGGGTGCTAGTCTAGTCGACGTTCTGCCCCCATCAAGGTGTGTGACCCTGGGCAGGGAACTAGCCATCGGGACAAATGGTTACTCATCTATGAAGCAGGACCAGACAGGGCAGCTCTGACCAATTGGCTAGTGGTTCTCCGAGGTATGAGGCCACATTCAGCCCTGGAGAGGGGTGCACCACTGGGTTCAAAATGGTAGAAATGGGAAGCGTGTGTGCCGTGTACTTGCCATCCCAGACCAGGTGAATCACTTGAAGCTGTTCTACTTACAGAGTCACCAAAGCCCAGATTGGAGAGAATCTTAAAAGTCCTGTTGCCCCAGCTGGGTGCTCGAATCCTCCCTTCAGCATCCATGACAAATGGCCATTAAGCCTCTGCTGAGACCTCCAGGGACGGGTCAGTCACCACCAACCACAGAGCGCTCTACCTTCTGAAGGCTGTCACTTGTAGAAAGGTGGTTCTCCTGCAAGAAGTAAAATGTGTCTCCCTGCAGCCTTTACCTTCTGGTCCTAGGATGGCTCTTCTCCGGGCTAAACATTCTCACGAAGTCCTTTCCACCGCTTCTCAGAGTCTGCGCCCCTCATCAGGACTGGGCGTGCTCATCTGAATGTTGTACGTTACCAATATTCTTTTTAAAGTTTCCAACAATCACAAATACGGTTCACCAACATTTTCTCCTTATGTAGCCTAAATGTCGTGTGGTGTGTGTGTGTGTTTGGGGGTAGTTCCATCCCACTTTCTTGACTCACATTGAGCTTCATCCACTGAAACTCTTGCATCTCCCCCACCCTGTACTTGCTTTTTTTTTCCCCTTAAATCCAAAGGTGGGACTTTATGTTGCTTCCTGGTGAATTTTGAAGATCCCAGGTTTCGTTTTAGTCTCCCAGACTTTTTCGGTACTAGAACGTGTCATTCAAGCGTTACCTCTCCAGCTTCTTGGCATCCACCAATTTCATCAGGAAGGTGTCTAATTTCCCATCTAAGCCATGTAAAGAGTGTTTCATATGGCAGGATCAAATGTTGGCCTCCACCTGCCAGGCTGATAGAGGTTCCCTCAGGTTTGACTATTCAGCCTGTTTCAAGGGAAGTCATGTTTCTTTTTACCACTTATATTTGTGTCTCTGACATTAGAAAGCAGATATTCAAATTCTAAAGTGGCTATATTAAAGAAAAAGAGAGCCACTGGTTTAGAAAGTTACTAGTAACATCTGGGTTTCTGTCCCTGCCACACAGCTTGACAAAAAGAAATGAAGCCAGTGTCCCTCATTTTCATCCCTCTGGAAGGTCATTCTTTTTAAAGGAAAGAGAGTTGAAA
>NW_006795663.1:548948-573140 GCF_000442215.2 Lipotes vexillifer
AAAGAGTGTTGAATGTTAAACACTTTGAGGGTGAGTAAACAATACACACTCCAAGAGCCCTGGGCCAGAGAATTAAGGCAACGGGACAGATGGGGACAGTTCTGAGCGCTTCTGTCACCCTGCAGCTCCTCTAGGGCGGGCACTGGCCCTGCTCATCTGGCTTCCCCACCAGCTCGCACGCAGGGGGCACTGTACCCGCCGTTAATGAAATGAACTGACGCCATCTAGTGGCCGAGTTTACAAGATTTTTTTTTTTTTTTTTAATGCCCTATTTCTTATGCTGTTCCTTTTCTAAGGGGAGAAAGGCGAGTCCACGTGAGATGGGGAGGATGGGCTGCACTGAATGGCTTTTGCCTAGGCTGCAAGGGGCACACTTTCCTTTTCTAATAAGTGATAGTAAAAAAAAAAGCAAACTATTTCTGTTTGCAGTTTTGTTGATTTTTTTGTGAGAAAAACACAGAACAGCTTTAATTTATCTAATTTCAAAATTCAGAGCAGGGACTGAGGCAATCTGGTACACAGAAAAAAAGCTGTATTAAAATGTAAATTTCATTTCTGCATCATAGCCAGTTAAGGGACAAGGCAGAGGACTGAGAATGAGATGGTGGGTCATGGGAAGGAGAGGGTGAGATAAGGGGACAAGAAAATGAGAAAGAGGCATCTCTGGAGGGAGAAAGGGACATTGTCACTGAAAATACTAAAGGACATTATCATGTGTGTTGTACTAAGAACAAAGGCATTTAGACGTTGATATAAGAAACAAGGAGATTAGTAAAAATTGGATTTCCAAGTCAAGCTGATAAAACCCCTCATCTAGCAATTTATAAGCTTTCCAGACATAAATGAATTCCAAGATTAACTCAACTATTTGTTGCAAGAGAAAAAAGACCCCTAGTTTCAGTACTTCTTTTCCCTGAAGACAGGGGCTTGATTTATTTGCTCCTATCCAATTCCACAACGGGCAGGATGGCCGTTCTCATGAGAGGACCACTGTCCCTTTAAAGAACTTTTAGGTGACATTTAGGAGCCACAGGACACTGCTGGATGTCAAAGAGACAAAGCTGTCACTGCCCCAGCCCAGTCGTGAGAATCCTGAGTTGGAAGGACCCAGGATGCTCACCTCCCACTTGGTGGAGAGATCCCTTTTAGGCTGGAGAGCTCACTCATTAGGACACCATACCTCTGTTGCGCTGGGCAGCCTGGATGGCTAGAAGGTTTTTCCCACAATCTGAGCTGAAATCAGCCTTTCTGCTCTTCCACCCATTGATCTTGCTCTGCCCTCCAGCAGGTAAAGAAAGCTTCCTCCAAAGAATCCTTCAAATGACTGGCTTGTACAGCAACATCTGAGAGCAGTTGCATAAAGGAAAGCCTCCTTGGGACAAGAAGCAAAGGCAAGTGGCGAGAAGGAAAGAGCGGGTGCTGGATGGAAACCAGCCAGATGCTTGGCCTCTCTGGTCTGTCTTTACTTGGTGGGCACAGGAATCTGGGCCTCTGTCCTACTGCTTATTGCATGAGTTACGTAAGGATCAGGAGAGATAGGGTGCTTTGGGGGAAACGATGGCTGGGGCTCTCCAGAAAGTGAAGGTCACATAAAAAGGTCAAATAGAATTTCTGAAAGCTCAAGGGTAGTGGGAACCTACCGGAGTGTGCAAGACTGAGCTGGTGACACTGCTTCCAGAAGCTGCAAATCATCATCAAATTAGCAGATTTTTGGGTTAAAGGGCTCACGGGAGAAACTCAGTTGCTATGAATTTCAAAGCAAATGCTTGCTTTGAAAGGGAAATACGCCCAGGACCACAGTACTAAATAAGATAAATTTTCTATATGCTTCCAATTTGTTCAGCCTGATTATTTTTCTTAGTGGGTGTAAGAATATATATATTCTTATATATATTCTTTATATATATATAAATATATATATATATACTTATATATATATATATGTTGCTCAAAGGACAACTGTGACCTTGCTCCTGTCCCCCCTTCTTTATCCTCACTGATTTTGCATACAGCTCATCTTTCATATGCACTGCATACCCCTTCCAGCCAGAGGCCTCGGGAACTACAGAGTTATGTGAAGTGAATCAGGGAAGACTCTGCCGCTGGGGCCATCGTGGAGTTCACAGCCCCTTTTCCCAGGCTGGCTGCATTAATATAGATCTTAGTGCTCACATCTGGGAGGGGGAATATGGGTTGTGAGTCATGGGGGAAGGGAGGGATACAAAGTCATAGAGAGACATCTGCAAAACAAACCAGAAAGACCCAAGGGAGACTCTGCCTAATATAAATATAGGGCTTTTGCTGGGACAGGATGGTTAGACTTTCCACTGGGCGATGTGTGGGGAAGGACCCAGGAGAGATGGCTGAGGAAGGGGTGAGAGCCCAGGGGACAGAGCTGTGTGCTCTGGAAATCTGCTCTGGGAGACAAAAGGCCAAAGGGTCCACAATGTAGGATTCCATGGGCGGCATGTACCACTGGGGAGAGGAATCAGAATTTCAGGCAATCACCTTTCTACCCCAATGGCTTTCTTACCTCATGGCATAGTTCCATTAAGGATGGGGTTTAAGAAACTGTGCAGAGTCCTGTCACCAGGACCTGTGACTTTGTGGGGGAAGGGAAAAAAGAAACAGACTCCTGAAACAACTGAGCACAGGAGATAAAGACTTGACTTTTGGCCCAAGGAAAGAATTCAAAGGTCTGGGCTTTGTTTGCTGAATGGGAAACTTCTCAGCCTCTAGGTCTGAAATGAAGCCACATACTGCAGACCTAAGCCTTCTGGACAGGCCTCCGGGTGAGGGCTTTGTGGTCAGACAACTGGGGTCAGGACTCAGCTCTGTCACTGAAATGGGTCAATTACCTGATAACGTGGCAGGTAGGTTACCTAAGTTTAGTCTCAGTTTCCTTGTCAGTAAAATGGGGACAAGATTCATTCCCTGACTCCCATTCTGGAGCGCTGTGCTCACAGCCGCTAATGAGCTAATATCTCTGAATACACCTGCAAAACAATAAAGCTCTAAACTGGCATGAGATATCTGTGTCACAAGGCTGGAAAAGAGCCTAATGTCTTTGAGAGTAAAAATAGGCACAGGCGGGCTGAGGTAACAGAGGGATGCAGGCATCTTAGCAAGGCTTAGGGGGGCTCTGGGGTGGGGGGACTGTCTCCTCTGATTCTCCAAGGGGCGCTGCTATTAGAAAGGCCAGCAGCACTGGGGCTAGGCAGTGCCCAGACAGGGCCTGACTGCTGACTTAGAAAGTGCCAGGACGGGAGTCAGCCGAGAGCTGCATGCAGTCCCCACCGCTCGGTCTGCAGAGAGCGCAGGTGCCAGGTTTCTGAAGGAAGGGTCAGCAGTTCACGGTGATGCTCAAAGGACAACTGTGACCTTGCTCCTGGGCACCGTGTGTACACTTTATGAAGGTGGGGTGCTAAGTTGGCTGGCAGCTCCACAGGCCAGGGAGCCCCCAGGAGGGGCAGCAGTCAGCCAGTCCCACTGCTCACAGACTCCCTGACCATGGCTGCGGAGCGGGGTGTTATCTGCTCCCCAGGAAGCCCGAGTGCCTGTTGGCCACGCGCGTGCAGGAGACGCAGCAGGCGGTCTTGTAGTAGTTGTAGACGCAGAGCCTGGCCTGGACCACCACGTTGCAGTTGTAGTACCTGTCCTTGCAGTTTTCATCTGCAGAGGAGAACAGAAAAGACTCTCTGAGCACGAGGGGCAGCCTGGACTTAGGGAAGAAGAAAGGGCGGTGGGTGTGGCTCTTCATCCTGGTCCTGCTGTTTATTATTGATGGGAGGTGTGAGCGTGGGCTGAGAGCTTATATTTTTTTCTTCTTTAAACATGCAGTTGAAATCTATCTACTTTGGCCATAAGGATGCTGGAACCAAATCTCTGAGTGCATTGCCATTTTAATCAATTCCCATGTAAGTTTATCTGTTGATGGGTGGCTTGGATCGCCATCTGTGTTATCAACAGGCACCTTAAACTATGAAATAGATACCCAAAGGCTGCTGACCCCCTTCAACTCCATGACTAGGCACAAGGTCACAGACCTAGATGAATCTGGCATTTTCATACCAGAGAACAGGACGGAGCTTAAGAAAGATGAATATTTTACTCCAAGATAGGACTCCCTACTTACCAACTTCAGGGACGCAGTCCTGAGGGTTACAAGATTCTTTCTCTTCTGGTTTCAACTGAGGGTCACAGAGATTACTTAGGGTCATCTCATCAGACAGACAGCGCACTTCCCGGACGCGGAAGCCGCCCTGGCAGCTCTTGGAACACTGCCCGGGGAAAGGAAGAAAGTTAGATTTCTTGACAGCCCATTAGCTCAGCACACGGGAGAAGACAGATATTGGAAAATTTCAGACATCTACCAAAGGAGACAGAGTATTAAACTCCCCTGCACCTAGCAACCAGCTTCAACACGCATCCACTCATGGCTAGCCACATCTCGTCTGTACCCACCCAGGTCCATTATTTTAAAGCAGATCTAGATATCATATCACTTCTTCCATAATATTTCTGTCTGTAGCTCTAAAAAACAAAGACTCTTAAAAAATTACCACGATACCATTATTACACCTAGAAATCAACAATAGTTCCTTATCTTCAAAGATATATTCAGTGTTCCTATTTCCATTTGCCTTGTGAATCTCAATTTTTTTAATAGAGTTGTTTTTGGAGGGGATCAGGTCTGTATATTGCAGCTGGTTGACATGCCTTTTACAACCCTTAATCCACGGGTTCCCCTCCCCGGTGTTTCTTCCCCCTTATACTTTATTTGTTGGAGGAACTGAGTCATTTGTCCTGTAGAGTTTCCCATAGTCAGGATTTTGCTGACTGCATCCCCATGGTACAGTTTGACATGTTCCTCTGTCTTCCACATTTCCTGTAAATTGGAAATTGGATCCAGAAGAGGCCTTAACAGGTGCAGATTTGATTGTTTGTGGTGAGACCGCTTCATAGGATGTGTATGGTTGTCTCTCTTTGGGGGTGGCCAGCAGCCACTGATGAGCAGATCCATTAGTTCATTTGGGATTGAAAAATGGTGATAATATCCTAACACCTCTTCTTCTTTTATAAGCTGAGAATCTAAAGAATCCCTACCCCTTCCTCACATATATTTACTCTCTGGTTACCCAGTGGTATGGCTTGTTTAGGAGAGACAGGGTAAATTCTTGACTATTTTCTTTTATTTATCAGTTTTCAGAATAATGAGTTGGTTCCCCTAACATCCTCCAATGGTGGAACCTCTAATTAGTTTTTTTTTATCATTACAAACTTATTATAGATGGATGGATTTAAACATATGTGATGTATTTCATTAAATCCATGGTAGTTATTATTATTATTATTATTAATTTTCTTTTCGCGGTACGCGGGCCTCTCACTGTTGTGGCCTCTCCCGTTGCGGAGCACAGGCTCCGGACGCGCAGGCTCAGCAGCCATGGCTCACAGGCCCAGCCGCTCCGCGGCATGTGGGATCCTCCCGGACCGGGGCATGAACCCGTGTCCCCTGCATCGGCAGGAGGACTCTCAACCACTGCGCCACCAGGGAAGCCCGGTAGTTATTATTTTTACTGATGCTCACTGATGCCCCATCAATGGCTATCAGGAGCCCAAAAATTGGTTCTTGAGCCCTTTGGACATGAACTCGTCTTTAAGAATCTCCTTGCTACCTGGTATGAAAAGACATCCCGATCTAATTTATACCTATAACAGTCACAGACCTGGAATCAGCCATTTCTCTAAGAATTCTTGGTTCCTTTTAGTGGGGAGTGGCATTTTGAAACCGTATTCTGGCTGATAGGCATGCCGTTTGCTACTGGGTTGGTCATTGTTTCCAGGCTCTTTCAGTGGATAAAACAGGGAAAAAATTTTTTTAAGATAAATTAATTTGTGAGTTCATACTGATATTTCTAAGTCAAATTCAGGACAACAGGATTTTCACTTAAATCTCTTCTACTTTTGGTCTGTATCTTCTTTCTCCTAAGTTGAGAATCCTATTTCCCAAGGATACTGGGGGTAATAGAGTTATACTATCATACTAGCATATTTACTGGTACATATATTATCACAGTACCATAAAGTAGATTATTCATTTACTTTATCACCCATTATACAACCAATCATCTCAGAACACAGGATACCAGCTATCACTAAAAATGTGATTATTGCAAACAATACAAACATTTTTCTGCAGTCCTTTTTGTCCTTACGGATGGACAGTCAAATTACTGTGGTTTACAGCCAACATGCAAGGGTGCTGATGCCACCAACTGCATACATATTTAGGTTAATTTGTTTCATTGCATTTTCCATTTTTAGGGATTTCTTTTTTAAAAAGAATAATTTTGTTAAAAAAATGTTTTTTTTTGGCTGCGTTGGGTCTTCGTTGCTGTGCGTGGGCTTTCCTTAGTTGTGGCGTGCAGGGGCTACTCTTTGTTACGGCGCACGGGCTTCTCAATGTGGTGGCTTCTCTTGCTGTGGAGCACAGGCTCTAGGTGCGTGGGCTTCAGTAGTTGTGGCACGTGGGCTCTAGAGCGCAGGCTCAGTAGTTATGGAGCACGGGCTTAGCTGCTCTGTGGCATGTGGCATCCTCCTGGACCAGGGCTCGAACCTGTGTCTCCTGCGTTGGCAGGAGGATTCTTAACCACTGCACCACCAGGGAAGTCCCTGTTTTATAAGTATATAAAATATTTCCTTAGTTCCAAACTCAAATTTATAAAACAAGGTAAATTAAAAAATGTCTTGCTTCCATCATCTTTGCTACTATAGCAACTATATATTTCATATTAGTTTCAGTTCACTTATTTATTTTTAAATTCACATGCAGAAAAATTCAGTTTTTGTGGTGCACAGTTCTGAGTTTTGACAAATTCAGAGAGTCATGTATTTCCCACTGCAAACAAGACAGAACTTTCATCACACACAACAAATCCTCTTGTGTTGTCCCTTTGTAGTGAGATTCACCCTGCTCCATCCTCTGGCAATCACTGATCTGGTCTCTGTGCCTATAGTTTTTCCTTTTACAGAATATTATGTAAATGTAATCATACAACATACAGTTTTTTGGGGGGGTCTTTCTTTCATGTAGCAAAATGCATCTGAAGTTCCTCCAAGTCGTGGGAGGTATCAGTTCATTCGTTCTTGCTGCTGAGTGGTACCCCATTGTTTGGACGCACTGCATTTTGTTTATCCACTGACATGCTGAGGGACGTCTGGGTTGTTCCCAGGCAAGGCAGGTGTCTTTGGAGTTGGTGGCCTGGTGAGTTTGGCCCTTTCTAGACTCTCTAAGCAGAATGGCAGAAGAAAATAGTGATCTGTTCCTGCTTTCTCAAGGGCCTTGGCCAATATCACAATAATAAAATGGTATTTCCCAGAAGTTGGCAAAACATCTTTGAAACTCAACACCTCCTTTATTCCCATTTGCATCCAAGGTGTGGTTCACCACATACCCAAATGGCTGTCATACACTGTCTGAAAATTCTCAGCTTTTATCCACATATTTTATAAGAAAATCCCTTTGATCACCTTTGAATGATTTTGAGGAAAGCTCTGGCCTCTACTCTGGACTCACCTACAGCCACTGCTTGACGATCTTCCCTGACAAAAAGCAGAACGAACACTGGTCCCCTTGTGTCCAAGTCATATGAAATGGTCACTGGGAATGATGACCTGAAGAATTTTTCTGTTTTAGGAAGTTTCTTAACAATAAACTCTTTCACTTGAAAAAAAAAAAGAATTTTATCACTGTTTCCATCCTTTTCCATTTCATTCCTTACTAACCTAGTTCTCTATTCACTCTGTCTCTCTGTAGCTCTGTCTTTCTTCATTTACCCTCCTTCCGTACAAAAAGGATTTGAGATGGCTTAAGAAATACATAAGAGGGCCACAAGATAAACAATAAGTGAGGAGGGCTTCCCTGGTGGCGCAGTGGTTGAGAGTCCGCCTGCTGATTCAGGGGACACGGGTTCGTGCCCCGGTCCGGGAGGATCCCACATGCTGCGGAGCGGCTGGGCCCGTGAGCCATGGCCACTGAGCCTGCGCGTCTGGAGCCTGTGCTCCGCAATGGGAGAGGCCACAACAGTGAGAGGCCCGCATACCGCAAAAAAAAAAAAGTGAGGAAACTGGGGTAAAAAGAAGATAAAAGTAGGAAAGAGAAAGAGAAGCCAGAGAACATTAGCACCTATAAGTCACTTTGTATATTCTGATAAACTCTCTCTCAGAGATGGGCCACAGTTTTGGCTCTGAGTTTCCTAGTAGCCAATTCAAAGAGAAAAACAGGATCAGTCCCATAATCCATATTGTCTATAGGATTTTAAAAAAAGTGTACAACACACACACACACACACACACAGGTATGGAGGCCTGACAGAAATTCCTCCAGTGGGATTTATAACAAGATCACTTCATGATGTTGTATTCTCAACAGCATCCCTGAATCCTTTCAGCCATCAAACCTCCGCAGCAGTATTTCTCAAAATGTTGGTTACACCTGCAGCCAACTCACCTAAGGAGCAAATTCCTTGGCCACGGTGGACCCAGAATCGGCCGTTTCAAACAGATCCCCTCTGATTCTTATGCACACAAAAATTTGAGAGTCACTATTTTATGGCCTCTATAGTTTAGAAATCAAGATTGTCCCAGTCTCAGGCTCCCCACTCCCCGCCAAGCAGGCTGAGTCCAGGGCACCCTGGCTGTGACCAAGTAGAGCTGATTGCTGCAGGGAATCTACTCAAGGGCTGAGCCTAGTGCCTGGTACCCAGTAGGTGGCTCAACAGTGTGGGGGGAGGGGGGAAGCATAATGATGTACTAACACAACCTCTACCAAAAGCACCGGGACTTACCATGCTCCATTCTGTGTTAAACCATTTGGCTCCGCAGGGCTTGAGGTGGCAGGATTGCTGGCTGGGGGGTCTCTCCAGGAAGGAACATTCATAGGGGTCCAGCACTTCAAAGGTGTCAGCGTTCTTCCTAACACAAATCACCTCCCTCTGTTGGGTCCCACTCCCACATTCGATGGAACACTGGAGAAAGAAGGAGAGAAAGATGGGTGCCACATGACGGAAAGGGGACGAGAACTACCATCCATTGAGCGATGTTTACCAGAGCTTACCATCATTGATTCAGTGAGGAAGAGCCCGAGGGTGCCCGGAAAACACTTCTGGAGGAAAAGTTGCACACAGATTCCAGTTTTCCTAACACTTCTGTGTCTGGAATGGAGAGTGGGTGCCCCGAGTTCTCACAGCTTGAGGATGCTGGATGCTGAGATCCTGGCACCCTCGGTGAAATGTGAGTGAGATAGTGTCCCGTAGGCTTTCCCACAGAAGATACCAGCCAGTCAATTTGGTTTTGTCTGGTAGACTCTTGACACCTCTCACTGTAAAACAATGAACTAACATTCTAGTTTATCTGCTGGTCTTTTAGGGGAGGGAACTGGGAATGAATTCATTTCCCAGAGTCTGCATGCCTCTGGATGAAGGGCTGCATTAAAATTCTTTGGGACACACAAAGCTGAGAAGACCACAGACTTGGGACAATGTCCCCTGGTCAGCGCTCTGCTCCCAACAGGGCAGCCAGCAGGAAGCCTTTGTCCGTGGAGTCCAATCCCCTGGCTTCTTACTTGGAGCTGAAGCTCGCTGGGGTTGCGGCCACGAAGAAGCCAGTCAGATAATTACACGTCTTGGTTCATTGTGTTAGGTTATGGAAATACGATGCATGTAACCGCCTATAAGTTATTCTATTTAGTATCTATTACTTTGTAAAATGTTTTTTGTTCCTGTTAGGTGTACTCTTAATACCTTTTGATTACAAAATTTTACAAGCTGTGATCTATATACTTTTAAAGACTTTAAAGAAGCTATTGCATTTATGAATAGCCTGTAAAAATGTCTACAGCTGAAACTCAGTATTATCCTTGCTGCTGTATGCAGGCACATGGCGAAATAAAAACAGGGTGGAAAAACCCACGTCGCTACCCAGCAAAAGTACCCCAAACCCAAGGCAACAGACTATGGATTATTCACACAGGGCATAATAAACATCTCCATGAGCAATTTCCACTTTGTGCCTTTTTTCTGCCATCTTCACAGACATCCAGAAAACTACAAGGCTTCTTAGTTTTGGGACTGTCTGCTCAGATGTTAGAGAGTAAATGTGATCCAGACACAGGGACAGACAAGAAGGCTGCTCTTAATAGCTAAAGACTGTGAAAGAACCATCCCCCCAATCCCTCACAAGAACTAAGACAATCTAAGGGTGAAGTAAACCCAGAATTGACAGGGAAGAAAGAAAGCATCTGCGCATGAATAATAGACCTGGTGGAATATCTTATGAATAAGAGTTGGGCTACTTTGTCTCCAGAGTAGAAAAAGACTCCCTAAGCCTGACAGGTCTCATTCTCTTGGGCTGGCTTCTCCATCAGCCTCAAGAGGACCACTGCTAGCACCTGTGCTCATAACTTCCCAGGGAGTCTCTTCCCCTAAGTCCACATGAAAAGTCCCAGGAAAGGACTCCATTTGGCTCGGCTTGGGTCACATGTCCATCCTGGACTAATCACTGTGACCGGGCCAGTGGGGTGTTCAAGAGGCCAACTCTCATTCAAACCACGTGTCTGGAAGGAACATTTATTTTTATATCCTGAAGTCAGTTAATGTTTAAGACTTACTTTCAACAAATAAGCATGCTCTATTTCATTTTCTTTGGGGATAATATCAAATTCCCAGGGCAGGGAGGTGCCAGCAGGCTCTGATAGTCTTATAAATTCAGAACGAAAACCTTGTCCACAATCAATCATGTCCTGACCCTTTGGATGACAGGCAATAAATTCCATGTTTCTAATCTTAGCAGAGATAAATGCTGCCTTCACCAGGATTCATGCGACTCTCAGTTCTCTGAGTAGGTCTGGAGTCAACAGGACGCCCACAGGTAAAAAAGACCTGAATCGGGCTTCCCTGGTGGCGCAGTGGATGAGAGTCCGCCTGCCGATGCAGGGGACACGGGTTCGTGCCCCGGTCCGGGAGGATCCCACATGCCGCGGAGCGGCTGGGCCCATGAGCCAGGGATGCTGAAACTGCGCGTCCTGAGCCTGTGCTCCGCAACGGGAGAGGCCACAGCGGTGAGAGGCACGCGTACCGCAAAAAAAAAAAAAGACCTGAATCCTGCTCCCCTTTCTTCTTCCTCAGACATTGGTGGACATGTGAGTCGAACTGCACTGTTTATCTTCTCTGTGTGAAGGCTGTTATGATCCAGTATTACGATTTCACACAGGATTCTTCCCATTGCCTCAGTTTCCATGAATACTTGGTGTGATTAGTGTCCCATACACAGTCCACTTCTGAATTATCTTTGAGGTTTAGATCCTAGGTGTTTTGCTACCAACAATGAGACAGAAACATTGGCAGAAAAAATAATAAACATGGAGAAAGGGAACTAATATTTATTAAGTACTCCCCATGTCCTAAGCAATGACCCTTTTATTTTAAAAATTTTTTATTTTATTATAATTATTATTTGTGGTACGCGGGCCTCTCACTGTTGTGGCCTCTCCCGTTGCGGAGCACAGGCTCCGGACGCACAGGCTCAGCGGCTATGGCCCACAGGCCCAGCCGCTCCGCGGCATATGGGATCCTCCCAGACCGGGGCACGAACCCGTGTCCCCTACATCGGCAGGCGGACTCTCAACCACTGCGCCACCAGGGAAGCCCAGCAATGACCCTTTTATATACAGTGTCTAATGAAAACCCAATAGCAACTCTAAAAAGTCTAAATATCATTATCCTCATATTTGGATAAGGAAACAGGCTCAGAGAGGTTAAATTACCTGCCCCAACTCAGAGAACTAAGGCGACACAGAACTGGGATCTGTTATCAAGTATGTCTAACTCTGATATCGACTTGGGTAGCATTGGAAGTACTTGAATTCTTTCTTTTTTGAATTTTAAAATATTTTACACTTTGTATTATAAAAATATTAAGGAAATTTGAGAAGAAAATACTTGCCCATGTTGTTTATATAAAAAACTATACTTTGAAGCGGTTGAGATAGGGTTCATATACTTTCATATTCTGTTTTTCACTTGCCTTTATATTATATGTACTTTCCACATCTTCCTAATTATCATTGTTCTTGTTACGTATCTTAATGAGTTACGATATACCATAATATCCCTAACCATCCTGCTGTCATGAACATCTCTGTTGAAAAAACTTTTTTTTCTCCTGCTAATTATTTCCTTAAAATGAATCCCCAGGAGTGGGGTGACTGGGTGAAGGCAAATGAACATTTTTATGGTTCTTGACTTTTATTGCCAAACTGCTTTCCAAAGGGGTTGTGTTGATTTACAAGGACAAGGCAGTCCATTTCTTTTCAGGGTCTGTTTTTAAAGCTACTTAAAAGAAATAAAATTCTATATGGAGCCAGAGGTCCAGATAATGTGTAAATCATGATCATCAGCCAGCAAGTCTTTGGAGAACCAGCCAGCCCTGGGAGCCAAATACTAAACGGCCCAAGAACTCAAAATACTGATGGTAATCATAACGGGGCAAAGAGGGAATGATTTTAGGGGGTTCATGTTCAATTTTGGAACCCTAAGGAAAAATTAGTTAATCAATTAAGTTACTTTATTGAGGCATTTGGTATTATTGGTTCTTCATAATGAACAAAACTTCACTTTTTCTGTCTCTGCTTCGTTCCCCCAGCTTTGTTGAGATATAATTGACAAATAAAATTGTAATATATTGAAAGTATGCACATGATGATATGGTATACACGTACATTGCGAAAGGATTCTTACAGTCAAGTTAACACATCCATCATTTCGCATATTTACCTTTTTTGTGTGTATACATGACAACACTTAAGTTCTACTCGTTTAGTAAATTACAGTATACAATACAGTATTAGCTACTATAGTCACCATGTTGTACATTAGATCCCCAGAACTTATTCATCTTATAACTGAAAGTTTGAACCCTTTACCAACCTCTTCCTATATCCCCCACCCCCAGCCCCTGGCAACCATCATTCAACTCTGCTTTCCTGAGTTTGACTTTTTTTTTTTCAGATCTCACATATAAGTGATACCATGCAGTATTTGCTTTTCTGTGTCTGGTTTATTTCACTTAGCATAATGCCCTCCAAGTCCATCCATGTTGTTGCTAATGGCAGGATTTCCTTCCTTTTTAAAGGCTGAATAATATTCCATTATAAACAAATACCACATTTTCTTTATCCATTCATCTGTCGACAGACACTTAGATTATTTCCATACCTTGGCTATTGTGAACAATACTACGAACATGGCGGGGGGCTGGGCAGTGCAGATATCACTCCCAGATAATGATTTTCTTCCCTTTGGATATATACCCAGAAGTGGGATTGCTGGATCATATCTATTTCTGCTTTTGACACTCAAATACAGACAAAACTGACTTTATTAACAATAATAGCACTAGAAGCTACAATTTATTATGTGTTTATTGTATGTCAGGCACTGCACTACACACTTGGTACACGTTACTTCATTTCTTCTAAAAATAACCTCATAATGTGCTTCATTATTGGCATTTTATAGACAAGGAAACCATGCTGGACCATAAGCTTCCTGAGGGCAGGGATATTTGTTTTGCTCAATGATGTATCCCAAGGGCTTAGAGAGAAGAGCACATAGTAGGTGCTCAATAACTACTGGGTTTTTTTTTTTTTTTTGAGATATCACCAATATCTGTTAAAATGGCAAAAAAGAAACAAAAACAAAAACAACTCAGACAATACCATGATCTGATGATACAGAGGAACTAGAACTTTTAGACATTACTCACAGGAATATAAAAGGGTACAGCCACTCTGGAAGAGCTTGGAGCTCTGTATTAAATTAAAAAAACATTTACTACACAACTCAGCAATTCCACTCCTAGGCATTGACCCAGGTGAAATGAAAACTTATGCACCCATAAAAAACTGTACATGAAAGTTAAAATGGCTTTATTCAAAATCACCAAACACTGAAGTGTCCCTCAACTTGGGAATCAACAAGTGTAGTATACCCATACAATGGAACACCACTCAGCCACAAACAGAATGAACTATTGATATATGAAACAATATGAATAAATCTCAAACGCATGTGTATTACATATAAGCAAAAGGGAGCTGACTCAAAAGGCTACATACTGTTATATACAGTAATATGAAATTTTGGAAAATGCAAGATTATGAGGACAGAAACAGACGAGTGGATGCCAGGTGCCAGGTTTGAAGGAAAAAGTTGACCACAAAGGCACAGGAGAATTTTGGTGGGCAATGGAACTGTTCTATATCTTGATCGTGGTGGTAGTAACACGACAGTAATGTTTGTCAATAATGATAGAACTATATACCAGTTATGGGTTGAACTGTGTCCCCCAAGAGTTCATATGTTTAAATCCTAACCTCCGTACCTCAGCATCTGACCTTGTTTGGAAAGAGGGTCTTCACAAATTAATCAAGAATAACTACTGTTGACCAAATGAGGCTCCAAAAGCATAAGTAGCTTCTCCAGGGTCATGGGTAGCACAGCTGGGGTTCAAACCCACCAGGCACCCCCGGGATACACCGAGCCCTATTCCCTGACCCAGAAATAGGTCAGGGGATGGACAGACACACCCGGTTCCGGCCACTCACCTGACTCCAGCTTCCCGCAAACCACTCCACCTCGCCCGTGCAGGGCCCGTTGTCACACGGCGTGGCCTCCACTGGCCGGTTGCTCCCGCAGCCCTCCAGCGGCAGGCTGCTGACGTGGTTGGTCATGCACACCACTGAGCGTGTCCGCACTCCAGCCCCACACTCTGCCGAGCACTGCGAGACAGCAAGGGGCGCCTTAGAGGGGAGGCCTCCCCAGGTATTCTGAAGCCACTCTCAAAGGATGCGAACGACACCGCATTTCCCTACCACCTCTTTCTCCTGGAAACCTCTGACCACTTCTCAGGCACGCTTTCCTCCATTACGGGATATCAGTATGGCACTCTGTCCTAGATTTTCAGGGACAGTCTTCTTTCCAAATAGCCTGTCCCATGGCTGTGATTAACACACTTACACTTGTCAGACTACTGTTTTGGCTTTCGATTTCGAAAATCTATTCAGCAGCAGAATAGTGAGAGCACAAAAACTCGGGCACACCATCTGCCTGCTAGTAGCTGAGTTTGGACTGGTCTGGGAAAGGACGGCTGAAGTCTGTCACAAGACATTGCTGCCTGATACTAAGGCAGATGGTTCCAGTCCCCGAGGGCCACAGCTATAGGAGTATTGGGAGGTGGCCTGAAATAAAGGGAGAGCTGGGCCTGGGAACTGGACAGATCAGTGTTAATATCCCTGCTATCTGTGTGACCTATGCTCACCTGGACAGCTGGTACAGGGACACATTCCTGGCAGGATGACTCAGAGTCTGCACTGTAACAAGGTTTCCAGGGATTTGTAGGCACATTACAGTTTGGAAGCACCCTGAGGGATTCTGCTAAGGGAAATGGTGCAGACCTGGCCTAATTGGGAGGGAGGCACTAAGGACAGAGGCAGCCACTAATGTCTCCATCCCAGTTAAACTTCCAAGGTCTTCTGAAGAATCCAGAAACCCAGAAACTGTTCATCTGATGAGCAGTCCAGCTGCGCTGGTCAGAATATGCCTACTGCCAGCCAGTCAACAGCTTCCACAAGAAAAGGCAGGCGAAACTCCTTAACTCCTTCCCCGCTCACTCCTTTACCCCAACGTACATCCTCGAATTTTGCTTAGTATTTTTCCCTAACATTTTTTTAAAATTGTGGTAAAATACACATAACATAAAATTTACCGTATTAATCATTTTTTAAGAGTACAAGTCAGTGGCATTAAGTACATTCACATTGTTGTGCGACCATCACCACCATCCAACTCCAGAATCCCTCTCTCTTCTGATATAACTCTTATTTTTGTCTTTGATAGATGAATTCAATTTCTTAATGGCTTCCCTTGTACACAGGTAACTGGTGGGCTAATGATGAACCATATACGCCTTGGAGTTCATCCTTGACACCTGACACCAGGGACCCTAAGGCGGCTGCGCTACTGGGGAGGGGAATGGTGGGATTGGTTTTGAGTTTGTAAGAAGCAGGGAAGGCGGCCTGTCATTTGCTGAGTGCCTGCTCTATGCCAGGCACGTCCAAGATGTAGGAAAGGTGTGATGTAATCCCTCACTTTATTTAGAATTTCATTATTTAATACTCGTGTGATGTGCTAAGGAGAATTAAATGAATTCTTTCATACCCACGTCTCGATCTTGGAGGCCCTCAGTCTTCATAGAAGGATAGAAAGCCTACAGTAGTTCACCTCTGGGTTTTTCCCCAAAGTCAGAAATCACCTTTGGGATTCCAAGCTAGCGATTCGTCTCTACGTGGTTTGGGGCAAGTCGTAATGCATGGCTCCTGCCCCTCAGACCAGCAGACTTGGTCCCACCCGCCCGCCGTGCGGCACGCTCACCCTCTCGCTCCACTCCGTCAGGAACCAGCTCTTGGCGCAGGGTCCCATGTCGCAGTTCTCAATGTCGTTGGGCCGGAGTTTCATGTTGCATTCCTCGTCATCGACGACGTCCCCAATGTTGCTCACACACTTCACATCGCGGGTCCTCTGCCCCACTCCACAGGGCACCGAGCACTAAAACACAGCAAGCGCACATCAGCGCACCGGGCAGTGCCAGCTCTGAGGGCCCCTCTGGTCAGGGTGCCCTCGTCCTCGTTACCCGCCACCTGAGCAGAGGACGGGGTGGGGCAAGACCCCTGGGTTGCCGGGTCCCCTCTCAAGCGATGCTACCTGGGGAGGATCCCAGCCTGAAAACATCACATGCCTTCTCTCTAAGATCTGCTTGGATGTCTTGCCTACTTTGATCCTCTGGGCCTCAGTTTTGCCATCTATAAAATGGGAGAGCACGACTGGAAGGAGGAGTTGGCTCTAGCAGCCTTTGCCAGCCTTCACTCCACCGTGACACAGGAGAGAGAGGACACCTGTGTGCACACGGCTCCCATGGGCTCACCCTGAAAGTTGGCCCTTAAGTCTATCAGGATGATAGGATGGCCCTATCAGCACATGCTATGGTTTGCAGAATAGTCCTTCCAGAACCCCACAGGATGGGTCCTCCTGGAGAATCCAGGGTTCTCCCACGTCAGGTCTTGGAGGGGGGAGGCAGGAGGGTGGCGGTAGGTCTTGGAGGGGGAGCTCCAGAGCAGGCTGGCCTGCTGCGTACCGAGGTCCAGTCCGTCCGGATCTGCCACTCGCTGCAGATCTTGAGCTGGCAGGTGCTGGTGGTCTCGGGCTTCTCCAGGTGCTGGCAGCGGTAGGGCTGCACCGTCAGGCTGCGGTTGGCATACACCTGGCGACACAGAACCTGGCGGTGCTGCATGCCCAGGCCACAGGTTTTGCTGCACTCAGACCACTCCCCGATGTCCCAGCTAGCTCAGGAACGAGAGATCGAGAGGGACCGGTCACTTCAGTCAACAGGAAGAGAGCATCTTACACAGAAGTTGACCAAGCCAACTTACAAAGAAGCATCAGAATTGTTATGGGTGATCCCCAGCCCAGAGCAGTGCCTGGCAGTCTGCCTAAGGCCATCTGACTCCATAAAGAATGTGGCTCTGTTCCATATTCTCTTTAGCAGTGATTAGGGCCCAGATTCCGTAAACTTACAGAAAACCAAGAAGGTACGAAAGATGTTTATCTAGTCAGAAAAATAACTCCAAAGATGAGTTTTATTACCGTGTAGAACATTAACCCACTTTGGAACTAACTTAGAAATCTTCTTCCAACCTTTGTTATTTTTCATGAACTATTTTACACATCAGTTCCACATATTCTCCTCTGTTATGCTCCTTTGTCATTTCCTTGAATAAGACATTGGCACATGGGCACTATGTCTTAGGATGAGAATTATGTTCTTATTAGTTTGAGAATTATGTTTTGACCCCTTTCAGGGCTTTCCCTCCTTGTCCTTCTAAAAGTGTCCTATTTATTATTCAATAACTAAACCAAGACCTCTCCTGAGACACTCCCCAAGCAGATGTATTTGTGACTTACATTAGTCTCTCTCCGTACACAGCTCACCTGAGCACTGACTGCACTGGATTGTAACTCTTTGCTTCCCTCTTTGTTTTCCTTGCCAGCTAAAACCTAATTTCTCCAGTTCCCCAAAGGCTTCCTGGGAGTGGGCTGACCAGTTAAAGGCTATGAGCTCCTGTGTGGATCCTGAAAGACAGGTGCGCTTGCTAAACAGATTGCATTTTATGCATAGACTAAGTCTCCTGTTTCTAAATCAGATGTAGGCTGGTTTAAAAATTAGATTACATCTACTACTAGGGTCCTATGCACAAGCAACTAGAAGTGAGCTGAAAACAGGCAGAGGCCCTCTTACAAGGCTGGGCAAGGGAAGATGTTGCAGGGTTCCTCCTCCGGGGTCGGCTTCATGCTCGAGTCACAGTAGCTCTCAGGAACCTCTTCGTGAGTGTTTCTGTTCACACAGCGAAAAACAGGGTACTGTGATCCTGCAGGGACAAGGAGAACACACTCTAATGCTGGCCTATGAATGCAGATGCGCAGAGATCCAGATGCTGATGAAGAAAAGCCTCAGAAACAGAACGATTCACACACACACACACACACACACACACACACACACTCCTCTATTCCTGAGTTTACACGCAACTCCTGCACAAGGGCTTTCCTAGGCACTGTCCGGGGCAAAGAAGAGCAGGAATAGTTCCTGCCCGCAAAGGCCTTATAATCTATTTGTGGACATGGTTTGAACATGTTCAGAGGCAGATAAAAACAATTCCCCTAAGAGTTCAAGACAACAAGAAAGATCGATAGGCGGGGGACTGATTATAAAATGAACACAAATAATAACTTCTTGAAGGTTTTCCGCAGACATGAAAGAGAGAGGGTTTTGCAGAGAGAGGGTTGGTTTTGGGTAGCTGTGCACACGTCTGTCTTGGAGGGGGGCTCTGTCCAGGCCACGGAACTGGAACAAAAGTTCATGGCAAACCGGCCTGCGAGAGCCAGGTATGTTGAAGCAACAGTCAGGTTGGGGCAGAGAAGTAAGAAGATTCAAGAGAGGCTAGAAAAGCAGCTGGCTTCGCCTTTGTAAATCATTTTACACATTCCCCCAGTAAAGGACTGATCCAGTGGAATTTTGGTTATTTGAGTATATGTCTGCCTCCTATGAGATGGTGAGTTTCTAGGGGACAGGACTAGTGCTTGCTCAACCCTGTAACCCCAGTACAGCAGGGAAGTAAGTGCTCCATAAAAGTTTGTTGAGTGAATATTTATCAGAGGTCTAACATTTGTTTTTGTTACTTTGCTAAAAAAAAAAATACTGACTGCCTGTTTTTTTGTTTGTTTTAAAGCCCAGCCTCATGTTTCATACTTAATAAGGCATAATCTATTTTGGAGAAAAAGTCAAAGTTTGTTCAGTGAAATTTCTAGCTCTCAACTGGAAAAAACAAAACCAAAACTGATTCAATTTGGCCTGCCTCTCTCTCTCTCTGCTACCCCCTGGTGGCAGCAATGAAGTATTACTACTGGGTGTTTACAAAGAACAGTAACTGGGGGAAGGCGCAACCCGAGCATCTGGAGAGTAAGATGCTTTTTCATAAATGACTGTGCACCCACTCCACCCACCCCCGGCCCCAGTCTAGGCCAGTAGCTGGGTCCCGCTGGGCAGAACACTGGCATTTAGGCTACAGCTTTGTCTCAGCTCTGTTGCTAATTGGCCAGGCATTTAGAGTTTCTTAACTTCAACTTGCTATAATTTTAATTGTAACTAGAGGGATAACTTTGAATGTGTCTCTAAATATTTCAGCAGCCGCGAAGTGTTCCAATGCTTCTTTAAGCTGATTTTGTGGGACACACCGAGCCAGAAAGTAGTTCTTGTAAAAAACATGACAGTTTGTAAGACAGTTTTGAATCAGAAACAATCGTTTGTTTAAACTACTATGGGCATAAACATTTACAATGCAGCTATAACTTGAGACCATTATTTTAAAATAATGTTCCAATTAAGCATAATTATTAGCTGAGTAAAAAGCAGTACTACGCATAGCATAGGGAGATCAGCTCGGTGCTTTGTGACCACCTAGAGGGGTGGGATAGGGAGGGTGGGAGGGAGACGCAAGAGGGAGGAGATATGGGGATGTATGTATATGTATAGCTGAGTCACTTTGTTATACAGCAGAAACTAACACACCATTGTAAAACAATTATACTCCAATAAAGATGTTAAAAAAAAAAAAAGCAGTACTGGCTATAAAATTAATAGGAAGCAAAAACTTTTGTGGAATTAAATTTTGTCCGGTAACATATCTGCTTCCATTAAGAAGAGATTTTTAATGAAATTCAACAAACATTAAGGACATTGTGCTGAGTTACAAAGATGAATAAGATTCAGTTCACAGCTTGCAGGATACTCATTGGGATGCAGCTAATAAGGGCTTAAGTAAAAATTTCATTATTCAGCCCATCCCTTTCCCATCAGACCATGTGGGTTTAACTTTTCTACTTACACGTTTGTGGATTGGAAGGCAAAAGTAACTACCCCAACTGCTTGGCACTAATGAGGGGGGAATTGAATATCTGTAGCTGAAAGGATACAAGTTACCCTAGGAATGCTCTGTGCCTTGGAAAGATGGGTCCTGTTTGGGGCTGTGTGCACTTTAGCCACTGCCTGCCTTGCCCCTGGTCCAGTTCCAGCGTTTAGCCAAGGAAATAAACTCAGAGGTACTCTTTCTGTCTCCGATGGTGGGAAAACACTAGATCTATAGTTCTTGACTCCAATGACCGAAAAGGTTTCTTTCTCTGGGTCAGTTTATATTTCTGCAGAAAAGGAGACTATCACTCAGAATGGTGCCTGGCCACCTCTTCATTGTCCAAGCCTGCCATACAATTAGCCCTCTAAGTGCTAGCCAGCAAGAGTGGGGTGGGGAGGTCAGGTGCTGGCTGGGCTTCAGGTAGCAGGAACAATCTGGGATCAGTTTGGTTGGGCTGTACGTTCAACGTGTTGATCTAAACAAAAGTATGTTACGTTGGAGGGGGGACTGTATCACAGGTAATCACTGGACATTAAATGAGGTAAGTCAGTGAATTCAGGGGACCGTGTAGAGGTCAGTGAGGCATGGTGGAGAGATGGACAAAATAAGAAAGAAAAAATTAAATAACTCTAGTCTTGGAACGTAAGGGATCAACTGGGCCAAGCCAGGAGTTTGACCAGATAAACAGAGGTCCGGGCAGTGACTGGACAGAGTATGGGCCTCTCTTGTACACCAGTGACAGGGCTCCCCACTGTGATCATGCTATCATGATGCTGGAATTTTAATCTGAGAGGCACAGAAATGTGTGGTCTGGTGCGTGTTGCCAGGAAAGGCTGGAGGAGGGTTTGGGAGAGGGTTTGTGTGGGGAAAATGATGAGATCACGAGGCAAGTGGACTTGGGTTGTGCAGAATAGAGATGGACAGCCCTGGCAGGCTCAGAATTTCTTGGTCACGGCACACTTGTCACTACCACAGACAACCATGAGATGAGCTAAGTGTTTTGTGCATCCACACTGCCTCCCTGCCCTGACATCTCTGAGGCCATCGCTGGCTGGGAGCAAACCTTAGAGGGAGCAAAGGGGTCCCTCCATCATGCTTGGTACAGAACAGATACAGACCGTTGAATGACCGCCTGGATGAGTTCAGTGAACACAAGGCTGGGTGAGCAGCACGCAGGGTGCATGGCAAATGGCACGTGCTCTTGTCCTTGTCCCACTGTGTCCACAATGCAATGCCTTATGGTCTCCAGACAGGCCTACATCTCATCCTACTGGAAAGGCTGGGCCAGGCTGTCTTTAAAGACATGAAATGGAGGAGACTCTTCTATACATGCCACCCTTGATATCTAACCACATGACAACAATCTTTATCCTTTCACCTAGTTTTCACCTAGTTCTGAGTGTATCTGTTTTCACCTGATCTCACCTAGTTCTGAGTGTATCTGTTTCCGTTAGTAGGCATCACACCACTACCTAAATGGTAGACTATTTCAGCACTACCAAATTACCTTTGGGGGCTTCCCTGGTGGCGCAGTGGTTGAGAGTCCGCCTGCCGATGCAGGGGACACGGGTTCGTGCCCCGGTCCGGGAAGATCCCACGTGCCGCGGAGCGGCTGGGCCCGTGAGCCGTGGCCGCTGAGCCTGCGCGTCGGGAGCCTGTGCTCCGCAGCGGGAGAGGCCACAACAGTGAGAGGCCCGCGTACCGCAAAAAAAAAAAAAAACACAAAAAAACCTTTTGGTCCTGGGCTCCTACGTCAAGCACATTTCATTTCACACTGCTTACCTCTATGGCGTCATGGACAGACCCTCACTAAACTGATTTTGGCCTTAATGCATAATTATCTCTAGCTTTCTGCCTCTTTTAAGACACACTTAACAGGCATTTAACTTTCCCTCATAAGGCTTATAAGAGAAGTTGGCACAATGACTCTCCAGTTCACATTCTCTGCACAAGTATTAAGTATAAGCACAATAAAACCTCCATAAATCAGCACTCCAGTTATGAAGCCATCATGGAACCAGCAAAGATTCCAGGCAGGAACGGCTCCAGACCCCAAGAGGAACCAAAGACTTAAATTCGATTCTCAAAAGCTACTAAGTCAGTGCTCTTATGAAAAAGATAAAAGTGTTAAAGGTGGTTGTGAAAGATTTTTCCATGTGTTGATTATGCCATCGTTTCCAAGTTTTGTACTCTCAGATGCAAGTCTCTTGAAGAAAAGGAAAAAAAATCCCCAAACCAATATGCTGGAGGTATCAGTTTCCCAGTTGCAGAAACTCCTCAGGGATACAGCCTCTGTTTCTATGGTAACCTCCCCTCGAAGAACAGCTGTTTTACAGTCACAAATAGCACTTTACTACAAGCAGGATGCTATCACCATGTATATGAAGGAAATCATGACTGCATAGTTATACATATCCTTGCAATGAGGATCTAAGGCACCTGGAACAGAAAAGCAGCATCAATTTCCAACCCAGGTGCAGAACATCAGGCAGGTCAGGGGATTCTGGACACCACATCCCACATCTATCTTGCCTTTGAGTGTTCAAGGACACAGGACCATGAGTCCACATCACAGTCCAGACTGATACTGACCCTTTTACACACAGCCAGGCTTTGCTTCAAGCCTATCACAACTCTGCTGCTTTATTTATTTATTTCGATAAATTAATTTATTTTATTTTTGGCTGCATTGGGTCTTTGTTGCTGCACGCAGACTTTCTCTAGTTGCGGCGAGTGGGGGCTACTCTTCCTTGTGGTGTGTGGGCTTCTCATCGCAGTGGCTTCTCTTGTTGTGGAGCACAGGCTCTAGGCATGCGGGCTTCAGTAGTTGTGGCACACAGGCTCAGTAGTTGTGGCTCACAGGCTCTGGGGCACAGGCTCAGTAGTTGTGGCGCTCGGGCTTAGTTGCTCTGTGGCATGTGGGATATTCCCAGACCAGGGCTCGAACCCATATCCCCTGCATTGGCAGGTGGATTCTTAACCACTGCACCACCAGGGAAGTCCACAACCCTGCTTTATTTAAATTTCACCTAGACTCCACCTTTCCCCCTAAATCCTATTACTGGATCTTTTCTTTCCGTTGGAGAGATGCCCTATGCTCCCACTGGTGTGTTGTACCCTTTGCTGCATAAACAGACTTCGTTAGGCTACAGCCTTGTTACAAATTGTAACCATGAGCACAGCAGGTTTTCTGAGTTCTCTAAGTCCTTCGAGTGGATCACTGAGCCTGAGGGTGGTCTTGGGGACCCCCAACACAGCCTCACACTAACGAGCAATCTCACAGTCAGGCTCAAGGAGGGGAAGCTTTGCCATGTGCCTGGGGCCTACCTGCATGTTCCCCACTCCTGCTCGGGGATCTGCAGAGACCCTCCTAGCCCGCACATGAGCTCACCTTTCCCGCAGGTTGTCGAGCACTCCGTTGTCCCCAGCTGTTTCCAGTTGTGATCCCGGCTCCGCCGTGGGGTCTGTGGTGCTGGTGGTACCACATTGTCCGGCCGGTGGGGAGAGAATCTATCAGGATGCCTGACCGGGAAGGTCTGTGCTGATTCCGAGGTGAATATTTCAGGTGCCCCGCCGTGCATGTCTGCCTTCTCTTCGTCCCCCTCTTTCCC
>NW_006795663.1:573150-573404 GCF_000442215.2 Lipotes vexillifer
CTGCTGGTTCCCCCTTTCTGGTACCAGCTGGCCGTTGAAGGGCTCCCCTAGGAGAGGCAAGTGCACACACCACAGAAGATGGGTTTGGACGGTGAGTTGTAAAGAGGCAATGGCTCCAACATTAGTAATTAGGTAGCATGAGATCATTTCTAATTCAGAGCACATATATTTAACATAGGCAGATGTTAATTTCCCTAATATTAAAAACATTATTAAAAATGGATAAGAAAAAGATGAACATCACAGTAGGGAAA
>NW_006795663.1:573414-578970 GCF_000442215.2 Lipotes vexillifer
GCAAGGGACAGGGAGAGGCAATTTCTTTTCACATGAGAAGAAATACACACAGTCAAAAGTCACACAACAACGCTCAACTTCCTTCCTAATTAAAGAACTACATGAGAAAGCAACGAACAACAGCAACTCTATTTACTTAACAATAAAGATGAGAAACTTTGGAAACCCTTAAATCCCTAAACCCCTCACTGAAGGTGCAGGAAAACATACTTTTGCACACTGGGTGAGCCTGCAAATACACGCAAAGTTTTGGAGGGCGACTTGGCAATATCTCTCTAAATTTTAAATGCACATACCTTTTGACCTAGGGATTCAGTTTCCAGGACAATTGTCATACAAATATTCTCATTCTACAATCTACGCTTTATATAAAGCGGTATGTATAAGTATGGTTACTAATTTGAAACAGCAAAACAGTAAAGTGAACTTAAATGTCTACCAGTGGTAGTGGTTCAAATAAATTATACTACAACCAAGAATGAAATATTATGCTATTTTTTAAAAGAATGAAGCAAATACATGTTGTGACACGGAGATATGACCTATAGGTTGTTTAGTGAAAGAAAAAAGCATAGCAGCAATTCAGTTTGTATACACATACACAGATGTGGCCAGACACTTTTTGAGAGACTAATTTTTTATTTCTTTTTGGCCACATTTTGCAGCATGTGGGATCGTAGTTCCCTGACTGGGGATCAAACCCATGTTCCCTGCACTAGAAGAGCAGAGTTTTGTTTTGTTTTTTTTTTTTTTTTGCGGTATGCGGGCCTCTCACTGTTGTGGCCTCTCCCATCGCGGAGCACAGGCTCCGGACGCACAGGCTCAGCGGCCATGGCTCACGGGCCCAGCCGCTCCACGGCATGTGGGATCTTCCCGGACCGGGGCACGAACCCGTGTCCCCTGCATCGGCAGGCGGACTCTCAACCACTGCGCCACCAGGGAAGCCCAGAAGAGCAGAGTTTTAACCAGTGGACCACCAGGGAAGCCCTTGAGAGATTAATTTGTGTTTTGTTCTTTCTCTCTGTTCCTCCTCCTCTCCTAGTCCAAGTGGCCAAGTTCTTAGATTTTCTTGTCTGAGATTTTTGCAGGAGTGAAAGTGAAAGGTGCAGGAAGTTAACAGCTCTTCCTTCCCACAGGGAAAGCCTGAGCTCCCAGTAAGGATAACAGGTCCCAGAGGGGCCAGCACAGGGAAAGGAGGAGGGAAAAATGGAGAGAGCACTTTCTCAGAGACAGAGAGACAGAGAGAGAGATCTCCAAAGGGAGGAGTGGCAGGTGTTTGAGGTCTTGGGTTTTCTGAGCACCACAGATCTGCCGGGCAGGTATCTTTCCTCTATCTGGGGTGTGTGTGGGAGCCCCCAGATTGACTGAGATTGAGTTATTCTACCAGTTTCAGAGAAGTTTCAAATTGAGCTTAGATTTATGTTGGCTTATGGAAAAGACTGGCATGTGATGTTCCTGGCACACTTAGATTGTAGACAAATATTGAAACTGGCCACATACATGTTTGTATACGCACGGAAAGGGCTGGGTAGGGTCCCACCAAATTGTAAAGAGAGATTCCCTCTGGGAAGCTGGGAGAGGGCTGAGGTTGGGAATACTGCTTTTTTTTTAAAAATAGACATATATATATAATATAAAATACGTATATTAATTAGAGCAGTTTAGATTCGCAGCAAAATCAAGTGGCAAGTCTAGAAAGTTCCCGTATCTCTCCTGCCCCACACATGCACAGCCTCCACCATCAACATCCCACACCAGAGTGGTACGTTTGTTACAACTGATGAGCCTACACTGACACATCCTTATCATCCAATGTCCATAGTTTACATTAGGGTTCACTCTTGGTGTTGTACATTCTGTGGGTTTTGACAAATGTGTGACATCTATCGACCATTGTAGTATCACATAGAATAGTTTCACTGCCCTAAAATCCTCTGTGCTCTGCCTATTCATCTCTCCCTCCCCTCTAATCCCTGGTAACCACTGATCTGTTTAATGTCTCCATAGTTTTGTCTTTTCCAGAATACCGTACATACATACTTGGAATCATACAATATGGAGACTTTTCAGATTGGCTTCTTTCACTTAGTAATATGCAGTTAAGATTCCTACGTGTCCTTTCATGGCTTGATAGCTCATTTCTTTTTAACACTGGATAATATTCCATTGCCTGGATATACCACAGTTCCTTCATCCAAATTTACCTACTGAAAGACATCTTGGATGCTTCTAAGTTTTGGCAGTTATGGAGCAGTTGCATTTTACTTTATATATTTCCGTTTTGATTGAATAGTGTTCAAGCATTCATTCGTTTAATATAAAATAAGGAGGCAAATTCTAAGGTTACTATAAAATGCAGTTAAAACTTAGAGCTTTGGGCTTCCCTGGTGGCACAGTGGTTGAGAGTCTGCCTGCCGATGCAGGGGACGCGGGTTCGTGCCCCGGTCCGGGAAGATCCCACATGCCGCGGAGCGGCTGGGCCCGTGAGCCATGGCCGCTGAGCCTGCGCGTCCGGAGCCTGTGCTCCGCAACGGGAGAGGCCACAACAGTGAGAGGCCCGCGTACCGCAAAACAAACAAACAAACAAAAAAAAAAACAAAAAAACTTAGAGCTTTCTCTACTCTTTCAGCAGCACTTTCTTATTTAGTTGGCTACTTATAATACTTCATGGTTTAAAATATTATATGCAAATTAAACTAACAGAATCAAGACCAGCATACTGATATAAATGAAATTGTCCAAGATGTTATCAGATAAAACATTTTAAAATCTTTTATGTACCTTATATGTACTGGGCACTGTGCTAGGATGGACACCTAATTTATTCAATACCTTCCCCCTCCCAAATAAAACCTTTGAGTGTATGTTTTTCCCTCTCTATTTTGTAGACTGTGAATGTGTTCAGAGAAGTTACTGACTTGCCTGAGGGTGCACAGCAAGAAAGTGGCAGAATGGAATTCAAGCTCTGGCCTCCTGACTCCACTGATATGGTGGATGAAGCCTGGTCCAGATTGCCTCTCCTTGCCAACTTTTTACAGCTGACCCCTTCTGGCCTGCCCTGTCCCAGGCAGCTGATCCCAGAACCACATGCTACCCATTAGCTGAGACCCATTAGGCTTGTTATCACTCAGTATCATCCTATATGATTTCAAACAGTCTGTCCAATTTTCCTTATAAATCAGCATCACTAATCTCAATATTTCCCCATCTGAACTTGGTTTCTCAGACTGTATATTGCTCCTGGAAATGGCTTAAAAATTCTTTCAGGCTGAGTGTGCTGACTTGGAGTTTGGACAACACATGCACCCCACGTGCCAGGTGGCTCCTCCCCGACCTGTAACAATCAGATAACCTGGTTATCCAATCGGCAGCCCAGAGAAGGATGTACGGCCAGGTCTCGCATCTGTCCCCTCACTTCCTAGGACAGGTGTTGGACCAGGTCATCTGTAGGCGGTGTAATAAGCACAGGGGCTAGTGACCCAGGCTGACCTGAGGTCATTGTGGGACCTGGGCAAGTAACTCAATCTCTCTAAGCTTCCATTTCCTTACTCTTAAAATGGGGCTAATAACAGTACCTCCCTCTGAGCATAGTTGTGAGAATTTGATGAGTTAGTCTATGTGCAGGGGTCAGCAGTGTCTGGCACATAGCGAGGACTCTGCGTGTGAGTGATTATTAGCGATTATTATTAATATTTCTGCAGACCCTTCTGTCTGAAAGATGGAAAAGACAGTCTCCATTTGGGTGGTGGGCTCCATCACCATTTGGTAAAGAAATATCAGCCAGGGGCTGTGCTATACCCAGCAGAGGCAAGCAAAGCTGCTGGCTCTGTCAGCAGCCCACAGGGAAGAGGTGGATTGTTAGGTGTGAATGCATTATTCTTTTCTTCTAGGTGAAAGCTGTGTTAGCAGAAGCAGAAGGGGACAAAGAGAAAAGGCATGTGGTAAACAGAATAATGGCCCTCTGAAGATGCCTGTGTCCTAATATCTGGAACCTGGGATGTGTTATTTTATACTGCAAAAGGGATTTTGCAGATGTGATTAAGTTATCCTGGATTTTGAGATGGAGAGATTATCCTGAATTATCTGGCTGAGCTCAATGTAATCAGAAGGGTCCTTATAAGAAAGAGGCAGGAGGGCGACAGTCAGAGAAGGAGAGATGACAGAAGAAGAGGGTCAGAGGCAGAGGGAGATTTGAAGGTGCTATTCAGCTGACCTTGAAGACGGAGGAAGGGGCCATGAACCAAGAAACGCAGGTGGCCTCTGCTGAAAAAGGTAAGGAAACTGATTCTTTCCCAGAGCCTGCACAGGGAGCACAGCCTGCCAACACCTTGATTCCTGCCCAGCAAAACCCATTTTGGACTTCTGACCTCCAGAACTATAAGACAGTAAATTTGTGTTGTTTTATGCTCCTGAGTTTAAGGTCATTTGTTATAGCAGTGATAGGAAACTAATATAAAAGACATTTCAAAATGTTGAACTGGAAAGACAGACTGAGAATGTTCACTTCATTTTTGAATCAAGTGAATGAAACACTCTTATCAGTGAAGGCTCAGGCAAATGGTGAGGCATCCTCTGATATCAAGGCCCATTGACTCTGAAATATGTGTCCATGGGTTTTCTCTGTGTTGACCGAGAGACAGAGGGCAGATACACAAGAAGAAGAGAGAAAGGGCGTTAAAAGGAAATGATCCGGAGTGACCGGCAGCAAAACCAGAAATTTTACCTGGTCTCCTGTGAGGCAGCACCTGTGGGCTGATGGCATTGTTCCCCATGATTACGTACTCGTAGTGGACTCCTGGGTTAGGCTGCTGGTGTATCATCTGACAACACAAAGGTCAATGTCACTGCACTGGCACACATGCATATCCCCTTCCTGCTGGCTTTGTGCTCAATGGTGTAAGTGGCACTAACTATAAATGAGTGGACTGATTTACATCTAATAATATTAGCGGACTGGTGACACACTAAACGAAAGCTATTTCCAGATGGCTTTTTGCTATCTGCTTTTGAAGAATGAAGAACGTAGTCTTTGAGAGAATAAGAAGAAAACTAGGTTGAAAGTCAAGATTTTATAAATTTTAAACAGGAAGATGGGAGCAACGGTAGGGAACCTTTCTGTCGGCTCCCAACCATCCTCTACTCATGGCCCTCAACATATCCAAAATAGACACTTAAGTTTACACTACAGAGAACCCGTTTGAACACTAGGTGGCGAGACAGAGTCACGTAAGGAAGGGCCAGATCTCTGGCAGCGTCGCCCCGAGATCCCCTAGGTTCCTCCCAAGTCCTCTACCTGGCCGGGGACGCTGGCTCAGGAAGGGTCTGACCCAACCCTCTCCCTCATTGGCTCTCTGGGTCCCATCCCCTCTCACCCATGGGAAGTTCCAGAACCACAGAGAGATGAGGTGAGGAAAACAGGTATAAGGGCAATAAGTCTCCTTGGGTCCTATTCTCTCAGGGACCCATGACAAAAGCTGCATAGGGCTGTGGAAGTAAGCAATTAAACATTGTCCGGGACAAGTACACAAAACAAACCAGCATGGTTCAGCAGGATAA
>NW_006795663.1:579013-584028 GCF_000442215.2 Lipotes vexillifer
TCAGCAGGATAAATCCCTCCCTATTGGCTTTGGAGCACAAAATCCTTTGTGCTCATGGCCTTCCTGGAGGGAAGCAGGGTGGTGGGCTAAATGGAGCCGCGGAATGCAAATCTGCAGTGAAAATACGAGCCAGGCAAGGAGACAGGTCACGCTGTGATATTTCTATCTCTACTGCTTTACGAAGGGGTTCTCCTGTTTACCCGCTGGGTCACCTAGAGCAAGTCCCTCAATCTCATGGTTTTCGATTTCTTCATCTGGAGAAGCAGGAGGTGAGAATCCAGTTGATCTCTGAGGTCCTGTTAGCTACAGGCATTCTCTGAGTCACTCCTGCATGGGTGGGTCCTGTTTGGTCCATGAGGGTGTCTATTCCACCCAGTTACACCATCAGCCTTTACCCCTTCCCTACGTGTGAAACGTGGCCTCCCCGTCTAGAAATCACCCAACAGAAGGCGGACATGAGAACCCCTGGGCCCCCTACATCCAGGAACCATGGTGGGGAGCAGAGAACCGCCGAGGGACACGGTGGTGTGACCACAAGTCCCTGCCGTCTACTCCTAATCCCCTCACTTCTCTTTTCACACAATCCAACAGTCATCCTGGGGCCGGAAAGCCTTTCCCCCTCTACTGTGCCTCTTCTGTGTGAACATTCTGCCAGTGCAAACCTTGTCCCATTTATGAAATTATTACTGGCCACCACATCCCAGACCACCCATAGTGGGCCTTTAGCAACCTGAGTTTTTACCCCTGAGCCATTTGAAACTTACCCGGAGTCCAACACCAGCTGGACAGTCTATAAAAAAATATTCAGAATGAGCTATATAACAAGACTTCCTTTGTAGTTTCTAGTCCATGAGCCACTAGGCCCAAAGGGAATGAACATGTAACTGTATAGTTGGACAGGTAATATTTATAAAATTCGAACTCGGCAAATATCAAGTAGACCAGCATGGCTTTGGAGATGGTGAGAGAATATATATCTATGGGTGAGCGCATTCTTTTTTATCAAAACGTGATTTTGAGCTTTTATTTCTGGTCACCTTTTATTTCCTGATCTTTTTAAGAAGATTGGATTCTAGTGGTTTCTTTTAAAAAAATAAGGACCATTTTTAACTCTGGGGCAACTGAATACTTTAGTTTCTTGTCAAAGAAATCAAAGTTCTGTCTTCTGCGAAGCAGGGAGTGACTAGTAAATCTCTATATTGTTACTCCAAGCTTTACTGTGTCATCTGGAGTACTCTGGAGTTCCTGTTTCTTCACTTGCTTTAATAGAATTTGAAGAGGGCTGGGAACTGTGAGTGGTCTCGTCGTCTCGTCTTGCTTTAGGCATTTGCTTTCTTTTGCCATAAAAAGAAAACACGCCAAATTAGCGTAGGAGGAAAGTGCCTGGAGGAGAGCCAATGCTCATGAAATAAAGGAAATGTTTTGCCTCTGATTTGGTTCAACAAGTAAAATTGGTTTTACTGGCTCAGTAAACGCTGAGGGTAATAAGCATCTGGGAGAGTTTAAGGTTTCTATGAGCTAGGTACATTCGGAGGTGAGGGGTAAAGAGGAAGGCCAAGCATGTAAGGGCACCCCAAAAGGCGCCGCTCAAATGCTCTTATTGAGCAAGGGCAATATCTGTTGTTTATTTGTTCTAAGTGTGGTGCTGAGAAGCAAGAAGATCCAAAATCCAGGCAAGAGTTCAAACTCACATAGACATCCAAGATCTCATTCGTGGGACCTTCGGCCAAAAAGGACTCTCCGGCAGTGCTCGAAATCTCATTTGGTCGCTTGTACGTGAACATGGTCCCTCCTCCTTCATATTTTCCAGGCCGGTCAATTGCCCAGTTCCCGTTGATGATGGAGCGGCCAGAACGACTTCGCAAGGCTGGTGAGAAAAATGAGAGTCCTCAGGTAAGCCCAGGTGTGCACAAGAAACTGACTGCCCCCTACATGCTGGCTTATTCATTCATCAGGTTTGTCATTATGATCCACTATGTGCAGGACACTGGCCTAGGCCCTGGAACAGGATGAGGCATCTAGATCACAGCCCTTCCGGCTTCATCACTTCTTCAGCCCACTTCAATCCCTTCCACCACTTGGACTTAGTCTAGAAAGGAAGGGTGGGAGTGGTTAGGAGAGAAGAATGTGGGAAATGAGAGAAAGGAGAAAGTTAGAGGTGGAAGATAAGGGGGCGGGGAAGGGAAACTGTGTTCTATCCCATTATCTAGGGGAGAGGTTGCACACTGGCAGCTCATGAGCTGCTTTTGGCCCACAAGTGGAATTAGTTTAGCCATTGTAGTGTTCTTTTTTTGTAAATAATTGAAACCAAATTTAAGAATTGGGCGATTTCACATAAAAATTTTAGAGTTCTAGCTTCTCTTGTAAAACAAGAAGACATGTTAACCTTGGCTTCACATTCTCTCATGGCAGCAGTCATGGAGCTGAGGAGGACTGCCTCTGTTAGATGGGGCCTGCGTGCTCTGGCTTGCCCTACTCCCCACCGCTCCCTAATGATCCCCAACACTGAGGCTAAGTCTCAGTTTATTACCCATTTATTTATGAATATAGATTATTTATTCCACATACGATCAAGCTGAATTAATATTTCCCTTATAGAATAGAAATTTTCTTAAAATTCTTCCTACTGGTATGTCTACTAAAAGTGGCAAAGCTAAAGACAGGCTAAAAGGGTCACAGGACTTTCTCTTACTTGGTCATCTTCATTCATTTGTATTACCTGACTTCTGTGGACTTTCGAGGGTGTAGCTATGTACCTACTCCCACATACACTGTCAGAATTCATCTTCACAACATTGCTAAGCGGATGTGCACCCTCATCTTTCAGAACATGGTTCAAGTCTGAGAAGGAAGTTGTTCAAGTTCATGAAGACAAGTGACAGAACTGCTATTTGGAGTCCAATAACAGTGGACTCAGGAGGGAGGTAAGAACAGAGAAGAGGGGCAAGGAACAAGGTGTTAGGGTTATTGAGAGAAGAAAGGACAGCATCTTAGAGCAGACTTGACTCCCTTAGACATTTGGTACCTTGAAACCCACAGGCGAATGGCAAATTGTATTTAAAGGAGATCCCACTTTAAGTGGCATGGTCAACAATGGGCCTGTGACAGTCACTGGCTCTGTGTACTTTCAATTTACATAGTTACTAAACTTAATTTTTTTACAATGTATTATGAAAAAAATTTACACATAAACAAAAGTAGTGAGAACGGTATAATAAACCTCCATGTACCCATCCCATCACCCAGCTTCAATAATTATCAACTCCTGGCTTAGCTATTTTCACTTTGCAAATCCCAGACACTGTTTATCCTTACATTTTCCAGTAGGTGTCTCTAAAATATAAGGACTCTTTGTTTCTTAAAGCCAGTTTCAGCAGCGTTTTCTACAATGGGCCTTCCCAGGCCTGCAGAGTCAGAAGCTGCTCTGAGAGGTGGAAGAGCCCCCAAGGTTGAGGTGGCCTCCCCTACAGACTCTATCCCTGGATGGCTTGTTGCCATGGCTCCTGGGAGACCACAGCTGTGGAACATCACATACCAAATTAGAAAATCACTTCAGCTTACTGAGTGGCAAGGAAGGGTCAGGAGTAGAGACTGAGGATGAATAGGTTTGGGGCTGTTTTCTCTCAAAACCACACTTCTTGAGAGTGGTCCATATGGTGTCTCCGTGTTTTCACCTCCCATTCATTTCTCAATCATCTCCAGTCTGACTCCTGCCCCCATTATTTCACTGAAACAATTCAAATGAACGTCACCAGGACCTCCATGTTGCCCATTCCAACGGGCATTTTCCAGCCTTCCTCTTATTAGATGTCTCAGCAGCATTTGGCACTACTGGCTGCTCCAATCTATTTGAAAGCTTCTTTCACTGGTTTCTGGGACACCTCACTCAGCTGGTTTTCCTCCTGCTCTCGGGCTGCTCACCTGTTCTTTCTTTTTTCTCTCATCTTTCTCTACTCGGCCATTAAATGTTAGCGTTCCTTAAGGCTTCAGAGTAGAGCGCATTTGGGTGCTGTACTCCTTTCATGGGTGATTGCATCTTTGCCCATGGCTTTAATTACTATATTACTATATTCCGGGGGCTTCCATATTTATGTCTCCAATCCAGACTTATCCTCTGGTCCCAGGCTTATGGGAGTTTTGTTCCCTGACCAGGGATTGAACCCAGCAGTGAAAGTGCAGAGTCCTAACCACTGTACCACGAGGGAATTCCCTGGTCCCAGACTTTTATATCTAATTAGCTATTTGACAGCTTCACTCAGATGTGTTGTGTAAGCCTGAATTCATCCTTGACCTCTTCCAGTATTTCTTTTTTTAACTGAAGCATAGTTTATTTACAATATCATATTAATTTCAGATTTACGGCATAATAATTTCGTATTTTTATATATTATACTCTCTTTCCTCTCCCCTTTGGTAACCTCTAGTTTGTTTTCTATGTCTGTGAGTCCATTTCTGTTTTGCATATACATTCATTTATATTATTTTTTAGACTCCATATATAACTGATATCGTGTTTTTCTCTGTCTGACGTATTACACTAAGCATAATATTCTCTAACTCCGTTCATGTTGCTGCAAATGGAAGAATTTCATTCTTTTTATGGCTGAGTAATATTATATATATATATATATATGTAATGGAATATTATATATATATATATATATATATATATCACATCTTATTTATCCATTCATCTGTTGATGGGCACTTGGTTTGCTTCCATATCTTGGCTATTGTTAATAGTGCTGCTATGTCCGTACATCTTTTTGAATTAGTGTTTTAGTTTTTTTTTGGATGTATATCCAGGAGTAGAACTGCTGGATCATACGGTGGTTCTTATTTCAGTAAATGGTACCACCATCCATCTAATTAGGAACCTAGGAATCATCCTGGGCACTTCCTCCCTTCCTTATCCCTTATATTCAATCCATCATCAAATTTTATTTGACCTTCTCCATATTTCTTGAACTCATCTACTTCTCTTTTTTTTTTTTTTTTTTTTTTTTTTTTTTTTT
>NW_006795663.1:584038-593446 GCF_000442215.2 Lipotes vexillifer
CAGGCTCCGGACGTGCAGGCTCAGCGGCCATGGCTCACGGGCCCAGCCGCTCCGCGGCATGTGGGATCTTCCCGGACCGGGGCATGAACCCGTGTCCCCTGCATCAGCAGGAGGACTCTCAACCACTGCGCCACCAGGGAAGCCCTCATCTACTTCTCTTCACGTCCACTGCCATAATCCAGGGCCAAGGTACAACCAGATTTCAAATGGACTAACTCAAAAACCTTCTGACTGGTCTTCCTGTTTACCTTCTTTTCAGCCAGAGTGATCTCTTCAGAATGCAGATTTGATAACCAACTGTGGCTCAAAATCCTTCAATATTTTCTATTTCTCTAGGAGAAGAACCCCTCAATCATCAGTGGTGTCAGGGCCCAGGTAATGTAGTCCAGCCTCATCTTGTGTCGCTGTTATTCTTCTCTCTGTGCTCTGATCCCTGGCCTTCTTTTAGCTCATCTGATACATCACATTCCCTCCAAAATGCTGTTCCTTCTTCCAGAAATGCTTTCCCTAACCACAAATCCTATTTGTTCTTTAGATGTCAGCCACTTCAGGTAATCTTCTCCTACCCTCAGTCCAGGTCTCTCTCTTCTCACATGCTCTAAGAGATGCAAGAGCCTTTCCTTCAAGGCACTTAACTCAGTCTGTACATACACCCATTCAGAGCATGACTTGGTTAATGTTTGTGTCCCAGTACCATAAGCTCCCAAAGGGCAAAGACAGTGGTGTTTCCTCACCAACAATGGTGAGCTCTAGTGTCCAGCATACTGCTCACCATGTAGCAGGAGCTTAATACTTACTGAATGCAAAAATATCTAGTAGAAAAAGGCAACAGTTCAAAAGAAAGACAGGCAAAGAATGATAAGTAGGCAATGCACAGAAAACCAAATACAAATTCCATAAGCAAATGAAAAGATGGTCTACCTTACTTATAATTTAAGAAGTGCAAGTCAAAACCACAATGTAATATTCTTGACCCACCAGATCAGCAAATGTTTAAAAAATTTAATACTGCCAGAATTGACATGTGTGTGAACAAGCAAGCACCCATGACATTGTTGGTGGGAATGTAAACCAATTCAACCTTGGAGGGCAGTTTGGTTACAATCTGTTTTCAGGTCAAGAGGATGTTTAAATGCCCATCCTCTTGACCTGAGCATTGTACTTCTAGGAAACTACTTGAGGGCTATCCTTCTAAGTATACAAAAGTGTTTTTAATAAGGATATTCTCTGCAGACTGTTTTAACTTGAGAAAAACTAAGGCCAACCTAAATATCCATTAGTAGAGGATTGCTTATGTAAATTGTCACCCTGGATAATCATGCAATGGAATATCATGTGGCCCTAAAAATGATGAGGCAGGTCTGTGTACGTGGGTATGAAAAGAACTCTGTGATACATTAAAAAAAAATTTTGTTTTTCTTACTTGAATACTTTTTTTTTTTTTTTTTCATTTTGGCCGCACAGTGGGCATGTGGGATCTTAGTTCCCTGATAAGGGATCGAACCCGCGCCCCCTGCAGTGGAAGCGTAGAGGCTTAACCACTGGACCACCAGGGAAGTCCCTGTGATATGCTTTTAAATAAATACATATACATAAAACATGTAGACACACACAGAAAACATTTCAGGGGAAGATGGTTCTAAAACTGTTAACATTTGGGGACAGGAACTGGGGTTTAGGTTGGGATGGGAGATTAGAGGGAGACATTTATTTCCCGTTTTATATCTTTTTACTACCATTTAAAAAATTTTTACCATATGCACATATTACTTTCTGACTTTCTTTAAAGCTTAAAATTTTTAATTAATATAAAGGACAAGGTACTACAGAAATACTACTAAGGGATATAAAGATTTTCCCTTTTTTTTTACAGCTTCTCCTTAAAAGACCATTCAGAGCATCAAGAGCTCAGAATTAAGGTAGGTTCTGGCTAAGATTTTATTGCTTTTAATGGCAATAAATTATTATTATCTGGAAACCAAAAAGCCCATTAAAGAACATTGGAAGTACCATATGGGAGAGAGCATCAAAGGCCCCCCAGGAAATGAAACACTGGGATCCTGAATCTTTTTACCATCCACTACTGTTACCTGCACATTCCCTCTAAAGGTTTAGATGAATCTTTAATCATATAATAGCAAAGCAGTAAAAAAAAAAAAAAAAGCCACATCAGATTTTTAGTAAACATGGTCCTGATTCCATATGCCCATAGGTTAGCTTCTGAAATAGCTCCAAAACTAGCCCCCATCTGGCCTGGCCTTGCATATTGAAAACAGCTGCATCTACAATTTCTGTGCCTGTAAGCAGTTCCAGAGCTATTAATGGTGTCCAGAACTAGCCCACAAAAAGGTGCAGGTGACTCATAGTTCTTGCTAATGAGTGTGCTCACTAAAGGTCAAGCTTTGGCAAAGCCTATTTGAAAGGCAACTTCACAACTATGTCAATAAGAGGAAATCTCCATTCTTGTTAGACATTTGGGTCTTATTCCAGTTTTAGTTGTCAACGCTGAGCATATATATTTGGCCTAAACTATCTGCACCAATAATGCCTTTCTCCAAGGTTCATATAGGAATTGCTAATATGTCCAAGCCCTGCTTCTCATATACCTTATCCCACCATCTTATTTTATTTTTATTTATTTATTTTTGGCTGCATTGGGTCTTTGTTGCTGCACGTGGCGGGCTTTCTGTAGTTGCAGTGAGCGGGGGCTACTCTTCCTTGCGGTGCGCGGGCTTCTCATTGTGGTGGCTTCTCTCGTTGTGGAGCACGGGCTCTAGGCGCGCGGGCTTCAGTAGTTGTGATGCATGGGCTTAGTTGCTCTGCGGCATGTGGGATCTTCCCGGACTAGGGCTCGAACCCGTGTCCCCTCCACTGGCAGGCAGATTCTTAACCACTGCGCCACCAGGGAAGCCTTATCCCACCATCTTAATGCCCACTGTTGATGACCCAAACACTGGCTTCCAAAGTCAAATAAAGAAGGTGGTTTCCTTACAGCAAACAGATCACTGTGATCTAGATGTCTGTTTCTTCCCTTGGAAATGAAGCTTAAATTCCTCCTATTAACAAAATTCCAAGCTTCTTAATGTTTCACCCATTCTTAGAAGCTATTAGGGAAGCAGCACAACAAACTTAAGGGTGAAGGGGTCAGATGTCACTGGCCACTAACATGACGTAGCTGAAGGTTTGGAGTCCTTCCATTTTCGGTCTGGTCTATGAGCTTCCACAGAAGCCCACATATGGGCATGATCCCAAGTGAGTCTCAGAATATTTTAGCTAATCTAGATACCCTGAAAATGGAACACAACTATTCACTTCATACTACCACCATAGAGGGGTCTGTCAATTACATCTTTATTTTCACTAGCTCCCAAGTGAAATTTAGCATTCCTTCTATTATAAATGTAGGCAACAAACCATAACAGTATTAGCAGTACTGTGGCTTTGTCACCAATAGAAATCAATTATCTATTCACAAGACATTATGGATGTTATAGATATTATGAAATATTGTTAAATAACTCATCACTATTTTAGAATTACAATAGTTATTAGACCCTCCATGAGATCACCTATTTTAATGTTAAAGGAGCATGTTACTATGTATAGTAAAAATTGGTTTTCTAAAGTGTTTTGATAATTAGGTATAACTGGTTTCCTTTGGATTTTTCTGTATCTTATTTTATGGATTTTAAAACATTATTCTGAGAAGGTATCCATAGACTGCCAAGGGAGTCCACGGCACATGAAAGTGAAGAACATCTGGTCTAGTGATTTATGGTTTTCAAAACACAAATGACCTCATAATATGAATGCCAATCCTATAGGGCAAGCAGGACACGTATTATCTTTATCATACAGATGAGGAAATAGGTTCAGAGAGATTGTTTGCTCAAGGTCACAGACTATTCGGTATCATTTAGGACTTGGACGTTGATGCTCTAATTCCACATTCATGCAATTACACCAGTAATCCTCAAAGTGTGGTCCTTGGACCAGCATCCCCTGGAAGCTGGTAGATATGTAGGTTCAGGCCGGCTCAATCAGAAACATGGTTGAGGTCCAGAATTCAGGTTTAGCAAAGCCCTCCAGGTGGTTGTGGTACTTTTAAAGTTGGAGAAGCACTACACACCTGCCTGCCCTCCTCTCTTATTTTGGAGTCCTGATCAAAAGACAGGGATTCTCAGTCGAGGGAGAAATGGTTTCACTTCTCATATATTGGCTTTGCCTGGGCAAAAGGGCCCACACTGAGAGGAGGGGAGCAAAAGGTCCAGTCTGGGGGTTGAGACCTATGCTCCTTCCACCCTATCACTGAAGCTCTCTCCATAGCACTCTCTCACCCTGTCTTCGAGCATTTAGGATTCCCAGAGCTGACTTTTCCATGGATTTCAAGTTACCAGTAAGCAATCCCAGAGGACACTTATCATCGCGTGACTTTACACACAAAACATAAACCATTAAGGGTTTGGATTGTGATTAACCCTTGGGGTGTGTGTGTAGAACACAGTCCAATTCAACTCAACAAAAAATTATATCAAGACACTGAGTAAGCCCACGTACTGTACTGTTAAATCCCTGGATGCACAATTTTTTTTCCCATTTTCCCATTACTGACCCTGGATGTGTATTACAACAGAAAAGCAGTAGTTGTCAGGCAGATGATTAAGTTCTGATAGAGTTGTCATTTCCTGAACGCATGTGAATTTAGTCCGATTAAGTCATTTCAGCTGAGTTAATTGCATTGGCAGCCCAATTTATAGCTGTATTAAATTTAAAAAATAGGATATAACTCACATAAAGTATTTAAATGATAAGCTTATAGCTTGATGATATTTTTATATTTGTATTATGCCTGTGTTACTACTACCTGGATAAAATACAGAACATTCCAGCTCCCCACAAGGCTCCTTCCGGTCCCCTCAGAGTCTTAACCCCATCCTCACAAGTCTCGAATGTTGCCACTACTCTGCTGTCTAGAGCCACAGTTTCCGTTTTTGAATTTCATATAAATGGAATAATAACATACATATTCTTTTGCATTGGACATCTTTTACTTAACTTGATGCCCATGAGACTCATCCACTTTGTTGCATTTATCAGTAGTTCATTCTTTTTCATAGCAATTTAGTATCATATAAATATGCTGCGATTTACTTTTCTATTGTTGATTGACTTTTGGGTGTTTCTGGTTTTTGGCTCCTTTGGGTAAAGCTGCTATAAAACATTCTTGTATGTTTTTGGTGGACATAAGTTCTCATTTCTGTTGGGAATATACCCAGAAGTAGAATTGCTGTGTTAAAGGCATATGTATGCTTAGTTGCAGTAGGCACTGCCAAACATTTTTCCAAGTGGCTGCACTTGTTGTTGGGAGTCAGGGATCTCACCGTGGAAAAGGAGGCATACAAATATGGAATGGGGGAAGGCAACACAGAACACTGTGGGGCATGGATTTAAATTTAAGATATCAGTGTGAATTCATAATTTTGAAATCATGTATATGTAGGTATATGTGCATGTTTATATGTACACCGTATATATGTATATGTATGTGAGTATGTGTATTTTTGTTATGTGTTTGCATATGTATACATACATGCATATATTTCCTAGCTCTGTCTGCTAAGAGGGTTAAGAAGCAGAGACACCCCACTAGCAATAAGCATACCCTGCACCTTAATCTTGGTCTCTAATACCATTCCCCATGAAAAGGCACCCTTATTTGGAGAAATGACTAGTTCCAGGGATAGGGCAGGGTAGGTATAAGATAAGCCTGGAAGTAAGGAAGTGTTCACAAAGATGATGGGGACATGTCACAAGGACACAGGAGTCACCTTGAAGAAACTCCTATTGGCCACATCTGAGACAGTTTAAGCACCCAAATAAGTATGGAAACAAATTACAAATTACTGAAAGAAAAGGAAGTTCATGAGCTCATACCAATAATAAGTAGATAAATACATGGGGGAGAAGGGAGGGCTCTTGCTTATGAAAAATTTCAAGGGCCGACTGGTAAATAGAGAGAGAGTGCTGGAGTTGGAAAATCATTTTGCAAGTGTCATGGTAAAGATTGGATCAGCCAGAAATCATCAACACACACTAAACCTTGGGGGGAAATTTTGATGTGGAGCAATATACTCCAGTGGTCTTGCCAGCCCCTCAGACTGCTTATTAGTTGCAAGGGAGAAAAAGAAAGAGTATTTATCCAGTGAAGAAACTGGGCAACACTTTACCAGGTGATCAAAATTAACAGCACCAGTGAGAAAAGGTAGACACTGTGTATCTCCCGACGTGGTACCTTGCAAAGGGCGCACCACCAGCTGAGAGTGTATAACTTTAATCTAGTCACGTGAAACATCAGACAGCGAGAAACATTTTAATTTTTTTAAGGGTGGGGGACTGCATTCTTTAAAAATGTCAATGTGATAAAAGACAAAGTCTGTGGAAACATTAGAGATTAAAGGGGGAGAGGGAGAAATGTCAAATGAATGTAGTGCCCAGCCTAGATTTGCTCCTGAACTGGAGGAAGAAAAGTGCTATAAAGGACATTATTAGATCAACTGACAAAACTGGAGTATGGACGGGAAATTAAATACTTGTAAATGTTGTGTCAATGTAAATGTGTGAAGTTGCAGGCTATCCTGTGGTTACGTAAGAGAGTATTCTCATTCTTAGCAAATATTCACTGAAACTGGGGTATTTGTGGATAAAGGGCTGTGGTACACGCAACTTACCCTCAAATGGTTCAGAGGGAAAAAATATAGGTGACTCTGAATAAGTAAATATAGGGGTTCTCTGTACTATTTTAACTTTTTCAACATTTATTCAATAACTTGAATTCAAATTATTTCCACATAAAACCTTTTTTTTTTTTTAAAAAAAAACACAAGATGACGGGCTTCCCAGGTGGTGTAGCGGTTGAGAGTCCGCCTGCCGAAGCAGGGGACACGGGTTCGTGCCCCAGTCCGGGAAGATCCCACATGCCGCTGAGCAGCTGGGCCCGTGAGCCATGGCCGCTGAGCCTGCGCGTCCGGAGCCTGTGCTCCGCAACGGGAGAGGTCACAACAGTGAGAGGCCCGCGTACCGCTAAAAACAAAACACAAGATGACTCCTTCGCCCCCAGATATTCACACCTGGGTCGCATCTCCCCATTGATTTGGATTTAATTGGTTGAGGTACAGCTTGCACAGCGAGTGATTTAAAAGCTCCCAGGTGATACTAATGTACAGCCAGGACTGGATTAGATAACAGAATTTCCAAAGCAGAAGTAGGTGCCACTGTTTCCTGCATCCTGAACCACAAGTGTGTTGCTCCCCATCTATTTTTCTAAAGCTTTGAGCTAACTTTCAGTGGATAACTTCTAGAAATACATAATGTGATGAAGGGGAAACAACATGTATAATCAAACAAGAAGTTCTGACAAAGCCCCGGTATTCTCTAATGTGCTCTGAACATCTGCTGATAGGTAAGAGATTGTCATACTGAGTGAAGTAAATCAGACAGAGGAAGGCACGTATCATATGATATCACTTATATGTGGAATCTCAAAAAATGGTACAAATGAACTTGTTTAGAAAACAGAAATAGAGTCACAGATGTATCAGTAAAAAACAAACTTGTGGTTACTGGGGGGAAAGGGATAAACTGGGAGATTGGGGTTGACATGTACATATCACTATATATAAAATAGATAACTAATAAGGACCTACTGTATAGCACAGGGAACTCTACTCAATACTCTGTAATGACCTATATGGGAAAAGAATCTAAAAATGAGTGGACATATGTATATGTATAACTGATTCACTTTGCTGTATACCTGAAACTAACACAACATTGTAAATCAACTATACTCCAATAAAAATTAATTTAAAAAAACATGCTGTAGGGAGACCATGTGCACAGATCACACAAAACATTCTGTCACTGTGATGCTCTACAGAACTGCCAAAGACCAAAAGTGGTGCAGAAGAAGTTTTAGGATCGGAGCACAAAGAAGGCTTAGAGTGCAACGACGATGCAACTTGGAAAGTAGCATCTATACATAAATATATGTTACGGCTGGTTTCTATTATTAAGTTTATTTCCCTGAACTATATGTGTATATACCTGCCTCCCTTGATAGAAGGTGAGTGCTTTAAAGGCAGTTACTGTGACATGTACATGTTTGCCCCACTACTTAGCTCTTGCTTGGCACTTAATAAATGGTTATTGAATAGAAGTAAATTATGAGGTGCATTGTTCCTTTTTTTTTTTTTTTTTTTTTTGGCTGTGTTGGGTCTTTTCGTTGCGGCATGTGGGAACTTTCGTTGTGGCATGCAGGCTCTTCGTTGGGGCACACGGGCTCCTCTGTAGTTGTGGCGCGTGGGCTCCAGAGCATGTGGGATCTGTAGTTGCGGCACACCGGCTCTGTAGTTGTGGTGCGTGAGCTTAGCTGCCCTGCGGCATGTGGGAACTTAGTTCCCCGACCAGAGATCAAATCCGCATCCCCTGCATTGGAAGGCGGATTCTTAACCACTGGACCACCAGGGAAGTCCTTGTATTGTTCCGATCTATCTTATTTTAACTTTGGAGTTCAGATAAGAGGCTCTTGAAAACTCCTTAAAGTCCTGCTTTTATCTAGATGCTCCTGTTTAAGAATTTCAATCTCAAAAATGTCCTCCATTCCTCCTGGTCAAAATGGTAAATGCATGCAGTGATGCCTAAAAATTCTGTTGAAAAATAAATGACAAAAAAAAGTGCAACATCTCTCTTTGGGTAGATCCAGGTCCAGTGTGATAAAATGTCCAGATTATGGTTTCTGTTAAACAAATATACACACATATCACAATGATTTTTCAGTTCAGATTACTTTGGCATTTTGAGTTTGGAAAGAATTGAACCTGTGTGATTTTCTACAACATGATGTAACACATTTGGACTGAAAATCAGAGTATCAGAGAAAGAAGGTTGGCTTTCTCTTTGGCACTGTGTGATTACAGGTTGTGAGGGGTTTGAATAAAGGGAACTGCCAAGTCCCTGTTATTTAATTGCTAAATTATGGCTAAGTACAGCTATTTCTCATTCTTCTTTTTTTTTTTCTTTTTCTTTTTTTTTTTTTAACACCTTTATTGGGGTATAATTGCTTTACAATGGTGTGTTAGTTTCTGCTTTATAACAGAGTGAATCAGTTATACATATACATATGTTCCCATATCTCTTCCCTCTTTGTCTCCCTCCCTCCCACCCTCCCTATCCCACCCCTCCAGACAGCCACAAAGAACCGAGCCGGTTTCCCTGTGCCATGCGGGTGCTTCCTATTTCTCATTCTTTACAATATTAACATTTGATTTATTTTGACTCCAAATTTCCTTTGAATGCTTACTAACTATAAAGAAAGTTTGTGTATTTTTTTTTTTTTTTTTTTTTTTTTTT
>NW_006795663.1:593771-597462 GCF_000442215.2 Lipotes vexillifer
GCATCGGCAGGCGGACGCTCAACCACTGCACCACCAGGGAAGCCCAAGTTTGTGTATTTTTAAGCCCCAAATAATATTGTATGAAATAGATCCCATCTATGGTTTAAGTAAGATCATAAGCTAAGCAAAGAGGTACTGGGGGGCTGTAAAGGTAAGACATAGCCCACAACTTTGGGAGCTTAGACACATACTAATATGACGTGAATAGAGAGACTGGTAAAATTTCCATGGGGTGCACAGGATCACAGCAGGGGGTGTTGGTGGTGTCTGAGCAGGAATTTGCAGGGTGAGAAGCAGCTCACCAGGCAGAGGATGGCGGGGTAGGGGGAGGAATTCAGGGGAGAACAGAGAAGGGCATGGACAAAGGCAGAGGCCAGAAGAGGTCTGACCTTGGAGGAGTGGGGGACAGTCTGGTGCGGTTAGAGAAGCGGCATCATGGGGTGGTGGGGGCTGGAGTAGAGCAGGGTGGGGGTGTGGAGTGAGAGCCCCTGGAGGTGAGGTGGGAAGTGAATGTTGTGGGCAGACTGTGAGGGCTGGATGGTGGGCACTGGGGAGCCATGAAAGGTTTTGATCAGGAGAGGGACAGCTGAGATCTGGTTTTAGGAGAGAACACTGGCTGCTGAATAAGAGAGGCCCCAAAGTTCATGACCACCACAGTTTCTGAGCGTCCACCATGCCTCATGGGCAGCCCCAGCTCTGCCACTGCAGCCATCTGGGGCCACCTCTCTTCTCTAGGCTGAACTGTCTACTCCCCAGGAGCAGGGGGGAACTCCCTGCCCTTTAGAAGGAATTCCAGGAGCCTAGCTACTCTAACATTATAGCTCAGTTCATCTAGAGATAAACCCGATATCGTTCTCACCCTAAATGAACTTGCTTCCTAACTCCTCCTCCTTTTAAAAAAGAAGTATTCTCCCACTACTCAGATTCAAGTTTTGGCAATCATCTTTGGTTTTTCCCTGTTTTTCTCTCTCCTTTCTCCTCCTGCCTAGTCCCCTCCCCACATTCAAGTTCGGTTTGCCTCACCCCTGGACCACGGCAGAAGTTTGATAATGGATCTCCCTGCATGCAACCCTAGACTGATCTTTGTAAAATACCCCCATGCCTAAAGGATAAAGCCCACCCTCCCCTGATTCACAATCAATGTCTTGTGTGATTTGACCCTGCCTTCAACCATCTTGCACAGCCCCCTTGTCTTCTTCAATCGAGTACAGAAAATGTTGGTAATTTGTACCTGAGATTTAAAAAAATCCTACTGTGATTTTTCACAGGGCAGGAGCCCTGTCTTATTTAGTATGTGACAAAGGGACACTCAGTAGACGTTGTCGAATAAAGCTAGCATCCCCTTCTCATCCTGAGGGTCCTATTCACGAGCTGCTCTCTCTTCTAACGTCTTAACCCTAAGCTTAGTGTCCATGCCCTGTTGTTTCTGAGGCTCAGTCAATGGCTGTCTTGATTGTTTTACTACTCTAAATGCTGCATCTAAGCTCCCAAGATTTTTTTTAACCTCAGGAGCAGAAAGTTGAATTAATCAGTCTCGTCAGCTCAGGACATTTTTGCTGTACAAGGCCTACCTCTCTTGTCTTATTTTATTTTCCCCTTCACACTGGATTCTCACTGACATCACCCTCTGCCTGTCCTAACCAGCACCTACACTAATGTGATACATATGTGTGTGTATAATACATATGTTACTCTTTTTCCAACAAACCTGTTTTTAAGATTCAAGCATAAACTTGAATCCAATGAAAAGATGCAAGATCTTGTGGGAAATTCCAAACAACCAGTCTAATAGCATTTTCACTCCTTTTATTCTCTTCTTTTTTTAAAGCCTTTTTGCTGAAATATAGTTAATTTACAATGTTGTTGGACTTCCATGGCGGTCCAGTGGTTAAGACTCTGTGCTTCCATTGCAGGGGGCACCAGCTAGGTCCCTGGTTGGGGAAGTTCTGCATGCCACGCGGTGTGGCCAAACCAAAAAAACTAAAAAACAATGTTGTGTTAGTTTCAAGTGTACAGCAAAGTGATACAGTTATGTGTATATAATATATATATGTATACACATACAGACACATTCTTTTTCAGATTCTTCCGGTGTAGGGGAGAGGTAAATTAGGAGTTTGGGATTAACACATACACACTACTTTTTTGCTGAGGGTTCCAAGATGATGGTAATAATTCAGTCCTTACTAGTGAATTGGTAATGGCAGAAGTTAATCTAAAAAGCATAGGATGTACTTAGATGTAATGTAATGTAAGAGTTTTATTGCAGAGACACAAATGAACCCAAACTCTTTTGTTGTCTGAGTATGAGAACACTGAGCAATAAATGCATATCAATTTCAATGTCCTCTGAAAGCAAACACAAGGAAAGCAATTCCTATTGAATTACTTTGTTGAGTTATGGTTCTTGCACTTGATACTCCCCTGAGACTGAACCACTTAAGTCTTTGGAGTTATAAGGGTTATACAGCTAATGATGGCAGCTTGTCCATCCATTAGGTGAACAGGTAGGAAACATTTTCCCATGATGATAATTTAAAACATCTTTAGATGAAACCAAATGGATACTAACTAGGATGCAAAACCACATTTGGGAGATAAAACACAAAATTTCAAAGAAATTTGGACTTGCAGTAGAACAACCTTGGTCTACCTTGTTAGTGTCAGGTAAGTATTAACTTTCCTCAGTACTAGGGGCTTAAAAGAAAGTCTAAGAAGCACTGGTGAAGTGGATTTATCTCTAAATCATCTTGAGAATTTGAAAATAGCATTTAAATTTCCTCTAACACACATCCATCTTCTGCTAGGCTCCTCTATTTTATAATCTCAGTTTACTTAAAATGAACTTTTTTTTTTTTTTTTTTTTTTTGTGGTACGTGGGCCTCTCACTGTTGTGGTCTCTCCCGTTGCGGAGCACAGGCTCCGGACGCGCAGGCTCAGCGGCCATGGCTCACGGACCCAGTCGCTCTGCGGCATGTGGGATCTTCCCAGACCGGGACACGAACCCGCGCCCCCTGCATCGGCAGGCGGACTCTCAACCACTGCGCCACCAGGGAAGCCCTAAAATGAACTTTTTAAAAAATGGAAAATGTCAAACATATAATATTAGGAGTAGACAAAGCAGTATAATCAATTCTCATGTACCTATCATCAAGCTTCAGAAATTATCAACATTCAGCCATTCTTCATTATTCCTCTCTAATTGCTTCCTTATCTTTTTTGCTTTTCAACCCTTCTCTTAGGGGAGATAGACCTGTTCTTTTCCCTGGAAGTATTCACTCAATTCAGATTTCAAGAATATAGCGATTTATCTTTTTTTACTTCTCTGATATAATTCCCTTTCCAAATTGGGTTAAGGAATGCAAGGTGGAGCTCAGAATGGAATCAGCCCCATTTGGGCACTGTTCCTGCACTTGGGGTATTGAGCACCAAGTGATGATGGGGTCCAGTTAGGGCAGCACAGAGCTAGAGCCACGGTTCTCAAAGTGTGAATCCCGAGTCAACAGCAGCAGCATGGGAGAACTTGTTAGAAATGCAAACTCTCAGGCCCCATATCAGACCTCCTGAACTTGAATCCCTGGAAGTGGGGCCCAGAAATGGGTGTTTTGGGGCTTCCCTGGTGGCACAGTGGTTGAGAGTCCGCCTGCCGATGCAGGAGACACGGGTTCGTGCCCCGGTCTGGGAGGATCCC
>NW_006795663.1:598185-598735 GCF_000442215.2 Lipotes vexillifer
AGTGTGTATTTCTGCTGCTGCTGGGTGGACTGTTGTATAAATGTTGATTAGATCAACAAGTTTTCTTGTTCTATTAATTATCTTGACAGTCACACTAAAGTCTCCAAGTATAATTGTGGATTTGTCTATTTTTCCTTTCAGTGCTATCGGTTTTAGCTTTATGTATTTTGGGACTTTGCTGTTTAGATATATACACATTTATGACTGCTATGTTTTCTTGTTAATTTCCTCTTTATTATTATGTAAGTTCTCTCTTTGTCCCTGGTAATTTTTCCTTGTTCTGAAGTTTACTTTGTGTAATTATAACATAGCTTTCTTTTGTTTAGTATTTCCATGGCATATCTTTTTTTTTTATCCTATTAGTTTTAATCTATTTTTATCATTAAATTTAGAGTAGGTTTCTCACAGAGAGCATATCATTGGGTCTTTAAAAAAAAAACCCAACTGGACAATATCTACATTTAGCATAATTATTGATTAGATTTAGGTCTACCGTGTTCTTAGTGTTCTGTTTGTCTCCTCTGTCTTTTGTTCCTCTGTTCTCTCTTTC
>NW_006795663.1:598795-605832 GCF_000442215.2 Lipotes vexillifer
CTTTCCCTTCCTTCTTTTGGATTTGAATAATTTTTAGTATTTCGTATAATTTATCTATTGGCTTTTTGTTCATAGCTCTTGTACTTTTTTTAGTTATTACCTAAGGATTATAATACACAAACCTCATTTGTCACAGTTTAATGTTAATATTTACCACTTCAAATAAAACATAAAGTCTTAAAAACATATAGGTCCTTTTACACTCCCCTATTTATATTATTGATATATTTGCCATATGTATTACATCTACATACACTGAAATCCTCCCAGTGTTATTTTTGCTTTCAATAATCACGCATAGTTCATATAACTTAAGAGGATGACCTTGGCTTTTTTTAACCTCACGATAATCCAATGAAATAGGTAGCAGGTACTATGATTTCCATTTTTGAGGAGAGGAAACTGGTAAGTTAGATGACTTGTCTGTATTCACACAGCTGGCTAATAGCAGAACTAGGACTCGGCTTATTTGTTCTCACTTCCTATTCCTTTCTCTGTTACTAGGCTGCCATATACGTAAGTTATGGCTTTGGTACAGAAGCTAGAGCCTGTGTGGCACAGAAGGTGCCATGAAATTGCAAAAAAATATTGGAAATGACAACACCTGGGTTCAAGACATGCTTTGCACATTGCAGGACATACCGACAGAGCTCATTCAGGGAGAACACTCAATATGTGACTGCAAAGCCAGGGAAGTGTCAGTAAATGATATGTAAGCATTCTTCCCTTTGGAAACACCATGGTGACCTGGAGGAAGTGGCTCTTATATCCTACATGTGGCACCAAGATAATAAGCAGAAATAGACTTGGGTCTAATTTTTAAGGCACTGGATGAACCACAGACTGGCTGATGCTGTTCACGTTCCCAACTAACAAAGGGTTTCAGTCCATGGCCATTTACGTTGGCTATTCTCCATTTGGGATTTGCTACTCTATTCATCAAAACAATCAGGATTCCAACTACAGATGGCTGAATACAAAATTCATTTCTGTGGAAATCCTATTTCCCTTCCCTTAAATTAGTGGTTTTCAAAACTGTGTTCCTTGGACTCCTAGAGCTTTTCATTACCTTTCTAGATTTCCACAGTGTCCTGACGGGTCATCATGGAGAAGGGGGTAGAATGGACTTGGTGTGTGTAGGGGTGAGGTGGGGAGGAAGCCACTTCCTTCTTCTTTTGTTGTAAATATTTTATTTGAACAAATAGTTCCTTGGAACTGTTAAAGAAATTTGAAAACCTCCACCTCAGAGCATTGACTCAGCCTCTCAGGATGGGTGGGAACTTGAGGTCGGTGAACTTCAGTCTAACCGTCCACGGAAGCCTTGCATTCATCACAACTACGTGACACCCAGACTGGGTCTGAGCAGCTTCAATGGCAGGGAATGTCCATGTCTCTAGCAGTTCACTTTTTTGCTTAGCTCTGATGCCATCAGTCTTTCTGTAGATCAGTGCTTCTCTAACTTGGCTCCCCATTGAAATCACCTGGAGAGGTTTAAAAAATACTGATGGCTGGGCCCCACCCCTAGAGGTTCTGATATAATGGGTTTGGGGTGCAGCCGGGGCCATGGGTGATTTCACAGTTTCCTAGGTGATTCTAATTTGCAGCAAAGTTTGGGAACTGTAGCCTTACATGAGCTGAAATCTGTACCTTAGAAGTGTTACCTACTCTTGTTGAAGACACGTGTAACAATTCAAACCTGTCTTCCACATAAGAACCTTTATGTTTAAAATCCAGAGACAGCTTTCACTTTCTTCGCAGAGTTTTCCCCTTCCAATGAAAATCCCAGCGCTCCCTGGATGTCTCCTCTGGCAGCAATGTGATCGGGCTGGTCTGTATTTCTCTGAAAGTGAGGTACCTCCCCTGGAGTGAGTGCACTGTGCTGGGATGGAATTGATGATTTCCATCAATTCCTTTCCCCCCTTGAATTTGGATACGAATTAAAAATTACTGGCTAAGGCCTAATGACAACCGGAAAACCAAATCAGCAGAGCCTGGAGACAATTGGCTCTTACATCCCTTAGCATTTTACATTTTGCAAAGGAAATTCACACACCTTATTTCAATTACTCCTCCTCCTCAGCTGTTCTTATTCCAATCACATTATTCAGGTGAGGAAGCTGGTTTTAAAATAAAGCAGAATTGTGCCCCAAACCATGAGGTTAGCAAGTAGCAGAGCTGGGGGTGGGATGTAAGGCTCCTGCTTCCATATTTAAATTCCTACACTATGTCACACCACCTCCCATGTAACTGAATGTCCATGGCAGGCCAGGGACAGGACCTCACGGAACACAGACCTCTGGTTGTTGCCGCTGCTCTATGTGGCCGTGTTCCAGGGCCACCCAAGCTCTCTGCACTGTGTGTGTGCGGCACCATAACCACAGGACAGGAGTCTCTGCCACAGTGTTGAGAAAATGAGGCCAGGTTTCAGGCCACATTACACGCCCCTCACTCTGAATGCTGACAGAAATTATGTGGTTACTTTAAAACCTCCTTGGAGAAAGGCCACCATGTGCATGGCTGAACCATATCACAAAAACCAGGTCAGACAGTGGCAACCTGTTTGGCAAAAATTCATAATTCATCTCACGATGGATCCCTTCCTGCATATACATGGGATGCTTTATTCTCCTTTTGGTTCCTGGCTTGTGTTTGCCCTAGGACTTAAAAAAAATCCCTTCTAACAACTGGCACCTTAATTATATACCCTTTTAGTTTCCAGCTCAGCTCTGACCCTGGGCTTTGGTTTTCTGGCTGCACATTTGGAATATTCTCGGGACTTGCTGATTTCAGACTCCCACTGCTGACACTACTTTGGGTCTTAATTTCACCTATTTCATTGACTGAACTAAAGACAGTGTGATAGTCATTGTCTGGGCGGTGGGCGAGGTCTGTCCTGAGTGCAGGGAATAAGGAGGTACATTGTAGAGCATTTAAAAATGGTAATGACTGTCTAGCAGTCGATGCTTTTTATTATCACCATGATAAAATACTCCTCCCACTGCCCCCTCCCCCCTCCCCTTGGTAACAGTCACAAATGTCCATACCAACCTGCTACAGCCCTGGCCTCTATTTCTGCCCTGTCTTTTGGGCAGGATGGAAGACACATCTAACCAGGCTCGGTAGGGTTCTTCCATAGAACTTGCCCAACAGTTCAGATGGAAAAGAACTCTGTTAGGGACAACAGACCCCTAGAAGATAGTGCATCTTCCTTGGCTGGACAGATGATAACCAGAGAAAACTGGATTTTAAGAATCTCTAAGAACATGCTCTCACCTGAAGCACTGGTTATTCCCAAGCCCTGTAAGATATCATGCTGGAAAAAGAAGGCATGAAATTGTTTTAATTTAAGAGGCATTTGTTTGCAAAAACGATGCTTTCTCCAAGCAAAATGTTAGCTTGCCTGGTTAGAAGTTAATTACAGTATTTATTGCTTAAAGCCAGCCTGGAATTTTGGCTTGAATTCTTACGAGCCTATGATTCAGGGGAAAAATTACCTATTCAACCCAAGGCCAGTGAGCTAAAGGTTGATCTGATAACTGCTTATTTCAAAAAGACCCATGAGATAAGAAATAAGTCCCTGAGGGGGTAAAAAACCGACCTGTGATTTTAAATCCGGGAACATTATCGTGGAGCTACAGGAATGTTTGTTACTCAGATTAGACCTAAATGAGGAAATGACTTAAAAGGATCAAGTGGTTAGTTGCCTGATTCTCACATTAATAATGCCCTTGTTCTTTTGATATCTTCAATACTCACATATTGGTTTAATTAAAATATTTGGAAGTTGAAGTCCAGTGCAAGCAGAGAAATCTTGCATGTGTTTATGTGGCTTAACGGACTTGAGCTGTATCATTCTAACCTGTCTCCAAAGCAAACGTTATCCTTGTTGGTCCTCTTCCTTTAGCCCCATCTTAGGGGCTGGGTACCATGGACTGACTTGTCTGGGCCTCTGGACATCATGACTGTGTTTTCCAGCTGTCCTCTTCTTGGTGTCTATCTGACCTTGACCTTTGGGTTTCTCCCAATGTTCAAGCCTTGGCCCTTTGTTTTTCTTCTTCCTGCGTGACTGACTCCGTCCGGGAGCTTCAGTGCTCACCCCAGCCCGGCCCTCCCACCTCAGCTCAGAGACCATTCCAACTGTCAATGGGCCATGTCCTTGACCTTAAACCCTCCTGCCTCCTTCAAGATCACCCGCCAGCAAGCATTCCTTCTCCCCTCCAACTCTTATCTCCCTCTCTCTCTGCCAGCTCCTCTCCATTTTCCAAGAAAAATGTTTAAGTCTACCCTAGCCTTCAAGAAGAAAAGAAACACCACATCTTGCCTCAGCCCTGGCACCCCTTAATCTCCCTCCTCCTCTGCACTGTCAAACTTCCTAAATAACATTTACTCTGGCTGACTTGCACCTGCAAAGGTCAGGAGCAACGGTCTAGTGGCTAGATCCAGCTGCCTCTCTGCTCAGGCCTCCTGCCTATGGAATGTTAACCCTTTTTTACTGGGACGTAGACTGCTCCCCAGTGCATCTCTCTCATCCCTCACCTCCAGGCTGCTGCATCCCCTGACTCCTGCCTATCTCTGTGCACCTCTGCTCCTCCTCTACCTTCTCCTGTCTAAAGGGAGTTGTGGCTGCAGTCTTTGCTTGGCTTTTTTTAAAAAATAAATTTATTTATTTATTTTTTGCTGAGTTGGGTCTTCATTGCTGCATGTGGGCTTTTCTAGTTGCGGTGAGCGGGGGCTACTCTTCGTTGCGGTGCACAGGCTTCTCACTGCGGTGGCTTCTCTTGTCGAGCAGCAGGGGCTCTAGGTGTGCAGGCTTCAGTAGTTGTGGCACGTGAGCTCAGTAGTTGTGGCTCGTGGGCTCTAGAGCGCAGGCTCAGTAGTTGTGGTGCATGGGCTTAGTTGCTGTGCAGCATGTGCGATCTTCCTGGACCAGGGACCGAACCCATGTCCGCTGCATTGGCAGGCAGATTCTTTTTTTTTTTTTTTTGTATACGTGGATCTCTTACTGCTGTGGCCTCTCCCGTTGCGGAGCACAGGCTCTGGAGGCACAGGCCCAGCGGCCATGGCTCATGGGCCCAGCCGCTCCATGGCATGTGGGATCTTCCCGGACCAAGGCACGAACCTGTGTCCCCTGCATCAGCAGGCGGACTCTCAACCACTGCGCCACCAGGGGAGCCCTGGCAGGCAGATTCTTAACCGTGGCGCAACCAGGGAAGCGCTCTTTGGTTGGCTTTTATTTCCCTTCCATTCTATTGCCTTCCTCCCACCCCCGCAACAACTCCAGTTCTCCACTTTGAAGAGATGACTTGCAATTTATATCTTTGGTCCTGTCTCCTTCCTGCACTCCAGCACCAGGTTTCCAAGGCCTGCCAGAACTTCACTCTGTACCTTTCATAAATATGCCCCATGCCCCCCAAGTTCAACATGTCCCAAAGCAAACACCCTATGATCTCTCCTAGCCCTGCTTCACCTGTTCACTGGCCCAGGTGTCCTCCCAGTCATCGGGCTGGAAACCCCTGCTCTTCCCCAGCTCTTTCTTTACCCCTGGTGTCTAATCGGTTACAAAATCCTATTTTCCAAGCAAACTGTGATCCCCATTCCACCATCCACAGTCAGAACTTCCACTCCTCCAGGCACTGGCCCGCACTGTGTGCTGGGTGAGGAGGGCACTGTGTGGACAGACGCTGCATTTAGGTAACGGCTAAGTTTCCAGACGTGCTCCTACCAGCCTGGGTCTGTGTCCTCATATGCACAATAAGGGATTAGACGGACAATCTCTAAAGCTTTGTGATTCTCACCATGTCTGCATGTCCACAGCCTATTTAACCTTCAAGATTCATGGTAGTTTCGCCTCCTTCCTAAATTTTCAGTGACTCCCTCCCTGCTGCACCCAAACTAGAAGTAACGTCTCCTCCTCTGGATTCCTGTATCACTTTATATATTTCTTTTAGGGATTTATCACCGATTACTTCTTACCTTCCCCATTAGATTAAGTGGCCGCACACTCTGGGAGGGAAAAGCCCATGTCTAGTGCTTTTTCTTCTTCTTTACATCCTCCTCGTAATAGAGTAGGCAACCATGAAATAGTCATTGAATGAATGAATGCATGTATGCACTGCAGGCGCAGATGAGCTATCTTCTGTGGAGAGAGGTCAAAGGGTGGGGCTGGCTTTAGGTGTCCATGAGAGCACAGAGCCCCTGAGGCCCTCCCTGGTGCAACTTAAGACCTGGGTGAAATGATCCCTTTTCTTTGCCACGTGCCTCAGGTTAAAACCACTCACAGGTTTCCACCTTGCTGACCCAGGAATAACTGAGTAAAAGAGTCAGATGCCGATGGACAGCTGAGCAAATGACACAAGCTAATGGAAATATGTTCAATCTCCCTTGTAATCTACACAAATTAAAATAATAAAGCTGTATCATGTTTTTGCTTACAAAAAATTACATGATAATACACATTTCATGGACTAGATAAGGAGACGATTACATAAGAGTAGGGACCAGAAACCTTTTAAAAGTAGCTGTCAGACTTGCTCATTCATTCACTTAACAAACTCCTTTTGAGCACCTACTATGTGTCCTGTCGTGCTGAGCACTAAGGACACACAGGAGGGACATGGAATCTGCCTTCTTAGAGGGAAACAGGTTGCTGAAAGGGACAATGATGGGGTGAGGATTTAATTTACACCAGGTCAGGGAAGGTCTCTCTGAGGAGGTGCCTGAGTGTGGGAAGGAGCCAGCCTTGCAAAAAGCAGGGAACTGCATCCAGGAAAGAGGGAACAGCATGTGCACAGGCCCAAAGGTCAGAAGAACTTGGTTTGAAGAAATGACGGGAGGTCTGGCTGATGACTTTTGTCCTCGTGAAGAGAAGGGACAATGGTCCCCCTTCTGGAAGTGGACGGGCAGGAGGATGACAATAATATTCTCAAGTGGTAGCAAAAGGGCTGGAGGTGGCTTTCATAAGAGCCAAGAAACTAACTTACAAGGCTGAGCCTCTAAGTTATGGGTGTTAAATCTAATACAATTTATGAAGGCTCTTT
>NW_006795663.1:605922-619651 GCF_000442215.2 Lipotes vexillifer
AATACAATTTATGAAGGGTCTTTCCCTGGGCTGATTCCTCATCCCTAAAATGCTAGGACTGAGCAAAAAGATTTCCAAGGGTCCCTTTAGGTGAAAAATTCTCTTAAAGGATTAAATTTAATTAAAATAATGAATTTGAAATGGTAAAATGAATCAGTGAACCAGGAGTTTAAATATGATGACGAACTCCAGAGACTTGGTGGTGGCTTCTCCCGGGTCCTGTTACAACACTCCAGGCTGCAGTTACAATGGTGTTGGGAGACCCTGGATGAGGCAACACCTTCAGTGAAGCCTTCTGAACAGCAGGTAGAGCAACCAGGTGGGAAAGCCTGATACCGGGAGGAAAGTCACTGAGTGATTTGTCGACAGCTGAGTGTTTGAAGACACAGTCGCTCGGTTCAAAATAACTTTGCCGGGGAGGAGGCCTGGCAGTGTACATCTGGTCCAAAGGCATTTTTCAGAGTTGACTGTACAGCAGTGTTACCTCTGGCAGTTTTAATTTTCCATCAGAACAATTTGAATTTTTTTTTAACATCACAGAAGTTATTCATGACCATTAAAAAAATTAAAAGTCTTAAAAGTAAGAAGTGGAAGCTCTCACTTTTCCCTCCACTTAGCTCCAGTCTCACTGCACTCCATGAGGATAACCATTTTTAACAATTTGGTGTGTATCCTTCCAAAGCTTTCTGTGCATGTTCAGACACAGACATATATAAAATTATACATAATTTCCTATGGGGCATTTTAAATACAACAATGGGACCCTATTGTAACTTTTTTTTTTTTTTAGCCCAGCATCCCTTCAAGAACCTCCATGTCAAGTCATGAAGTATGGAGTGACTTCAATATTTTTAATGCTGAAGAGTGTTTCATAAGATGGGATTATCATAACATTGAGTCGTTTTCCTATCGTTGGGCAGTTAGATTGCATTTCATATTTTTCAGCTTATAACACTTGTTGCAAAAAACCTTCTTACACAGGTGCTTGTGCTCTTAAAGGAGTATATAAGTAGAATAAACAGTCAGGAGTGCAATTGTATACCATGGGATATTATATACTTACAGCACTTAATGAGAGTTGAAAACTGTTTTTGCCTCCCTTCCCATACCATATTATAACCAACATTTATTTCTACAATCTACTACTGATTACTGGTGGGGTTAAATATCTCTTCATATATTTTTAGATCATTGGCATGTTTCCCCCCACCGGGAATTACTTGCTTATATCATTTGCCTGTTTTACATTGGGTTGTTTTATCTTTTCTTAGTGAATTGCTTTTTTTCAAATAGTAGTCACTAGCCCTTTGTTATATGTTCAAAACTATTATCTTTCAGTCGATCATTTGTCTTTAATAGAGTCTTTAGATATAGGGAAGCCTCTAATTTTTATTAAATCAAATTTCTAAATCTTATTAATGCTTACCAAGGCCAAAAGGGTTTACCATCTTGTTAGAAAGTTTCTCCTCATCACATGAGTTCCAAATATTCTCCCCAGGTTTTTATATTCATTTTATTTACCTGTATTTTCTTCTGGTATGTTTATAGTTTTTATATTGGTATAGGTTGTAACACAGAAATCTAATTTTATTTTTCCCCCATAATGATAACTAATTATCCCATGCTGATTATTGAATTGTCCCAGTTTTCTTCCATTATTTAAAATGCATCTTTTGAGAAGCAAGAAGAACTACAGTCCTGCAGCCAGTATAACAAAAACCACATTCACAGAAAGATAGACAAGATGAAAAGGCAGAGGGCTATGTACCAGATGAAGGAACAAGATAAAACCCCAGAAAAACAACTAAATGAAGTAGAGATAGGCAACCTTCCAGAAAAAGAGTTCAGAATAATGATAGTGAAGATGATCCAGGACTCTGGAAAAGAATGGAGGCAAAGATCGAGAAGATGCAAGAAATGTTTAACAAAGACCTACAAGAATGAAAGAACAAACAAACAGAGATGAACAATACAATAACTGATACGAAAACTACACTAGAAGGAATCAATAGCAGAATAACTGAGGCAGAAGAACGGATAAGTGACCTGGAAGACAGAATGGTGAAATTCACTGCTGTGGAACAGAATAAAGAAAAAAGAATGAAAAGAAATGAAGACAGCTTAAGAGACCTCTGGGACAACATGAAGCGAAACAACACTCACATTATAGGGGTCCCAGAAGGAGAAGAGAGAGAGAAAGGACCCGAGAAAATATTTGAAGAGATTATAGTTGAGAACTTCCCTAACCTGGGAAAGTAAATAGCCACCCAAGTCCAGGAAGTGCAGAGAGTCCCATACAGGATAAACCCAAGGAGAAACACGCTGAGACACACAGTAATCAAACTGACAAAAATTAAAGACAAAGAAAAATTACTGAAAGCAGCAAGGAAAAAAATGACAAATAATATACAAGGGAACTCCCATAAGGTTAACAGCTGATTTATCAGCAGAAACTCTACAGGCCAGAAGGGAGTGGCATGATATACTTAAAGTGATGAAAGGGAAGAACCTACAACCAAGATTACTCTACCTGGCAAGGATCTCATTCAGGTTCGATGAGGAAATCAAAAGCTTTACACACAAGCAAAAGCTAAGAGAATTCAGCACGACCAAACCAACTCTACAACAAATGCTAAAGGAACTTTTCTAAGTGGGAAACACAAGAGAAGAAAAGGACCTACAAAAACAAAACCATAACAATTAAGAAAATGGTAATAAGAACATACATATCAATAATTACCTTAAACGTGAATGGATTAAATACTCCAACCAAAAGACACACGCTCGCTGAATGGATACAAAAACAAGACCCATATATATGCTGTCTACAAGAGACCCACTTCAGACCTAGGGACACATACGGACTGAAAGTGAGGGGATGAAAGAAGATATTCCATGCAAATGGAAATCAAAAGAAAGCTGGAGTAGCAATACTCATAACAGATAAAATAGACTTTAAAATAAAGAATGTTACAAGAGACAAGGAAGGACACTACATAATGATCAAGGGAGCAATCCAAGAAGAAGATAGAACAATTATAAATATATATGCACCCAACAAAGGAGCACCTCAATATATAAGGCAACTGCTAACAGATATAAAAGAGGAAATCAACAGTAACACAATAAGAGTGGGGGACTTTAACACCTCACTTTCACCAACGGACAGATCATCCAAAATGAAAATAAATAAGGAAACAGAAGCTTTAAATGACACAATAGACCAGATAGATTTAACTGATATTTGTAGGACATTCCATCCCAAAACACAAGATTACACGTTCTTCTCAAGTGCACACGGAACATTCTCCAGGATAGATCACATCTTGGGTCACAAGTCAAGCCTCAGTAAATTTAAGAAAATTGACATCATATCAAGCATCTTTTCTGACCACAACGCTATGAGATTAGAAATCAATTACAGGGAAAAAAACTTAAAAAAAAAAAACATCTGGAGGCTAAACAATACATTACTAGATAACCAAGAGATCACTGAAGAAATCAAAGAGGAAATCAAAAAATACCTAGAGACAAATGACAACGAAAACATGACAATCCAAAACCTACGGGATGCAGCAAAAGCAGTTCTAAGAAGGAAGTTTATAGCTATACAAGCCTACCTCAAAAAACAAGAAAAATCTCAAATAAACAATCTAACCTTACACCTAAAGGAAGCAGAGAAAGGAGAACAAACAAAACCCAAAGTTAGCAGAAGGAAAGAAATCATAAAGATCAGAGCAGAAAGAAATAGAAACAAAGAAAACAATAGCAAAGATCAATAAAAGCAAAAGCTTGTTCTTTGAGAAGATAAACAAAACTGATAAACCATTAGCCAGACTCATCAAGAAAAAGAGGGAGAGGACTCAAATCAATAAAATTAGAAATGAAAAAGAAGAAGTTACAACAGACACCACAGAAATACAAAGCATCCTAAGAGACTACTACAAGCTACTCTATGCCAATAAAATGGACAACCTGGAAGAAATGGACAAATTCTTAGAAAGGTGTAACCTTCCAAGACTGAACCAGGAAGAAACAGAAAATATGAACAGACCAATCACAAGTAATGAAATTGAAACTGTGGGTTAAAATCCTCCAACAAACAAAAGTCCAGGACCAGATGGCTTCACAGGTGAATTCTATCAAACATTTACAGAAGAGCTAACACCCATCCTTCTCGAACTCTTCCAAAAAATTGCAGAGGAAGGAACACTCCCAAACTCATTCTATGGGGCCACCATCACCCTGATACAAAAACCACACAAAGATACTACAAAAAAAGAAAATTACAGACCAATGTCACTGATGAATATGGATGCAAAAATCCTCAACAAAATACTAGCAAACACAATCCAACAACACATTAAAAGGATCATACACCATGATCAAGTGGGATTACCCCAGGGATGCAAGGATTCTTCAATATACACAAAATAATCAATGTGATATACCATATTAACAAACTGAAGAATAAAAACTATATGATCATCACAATCGATGCAGAAAAAGCTTTTGACAAAATTCAACACCTGTTTATGATAAAATCTCTCAAGAAAGTGGGCATAGAGGGAACTTACCTCAACATAATAAAGGCCATATATGACAAACCCACAGCGAACATCATTCTCAATGGTGAAAAACTGAAAGTATTTCCTCTAAGATCAGCAACAAGACAAGGATGTCCACTCTCACCACTATTATTCAACACAGTTTTGGAAGTCCTAGCCATGGCAATCAGAGAAGAAAAAGAAATAAAAGGAATACAAATTGGAAAAGAAGGAGTAAAACTGTCACTGTTTGCAGGTGACATGATACATAGAGTATCCTAAAAATGCCACCAGAAAACTACTAGAGCTAATCAATGAATTTGGTAAAGTTTGAGGATACAAAATTAATGCACAGAAATCTCTTGCATTCCTATACATTAATGATGAAAAATCTGAAAGAGAAATTAAGGAAACACTCCCATTTACCATTGCAACAAAAAGAATAAAATACCCTGGAATAAACCTACCTAGGGAGACAAAAGACCTGTATGTAGAAAACTATAAGACACTAATGAAAGAATTAAAGATGGTACCAACAGATGGAGAGATATACCATGTTCTTGGATTGGAAGAATCAATATTGTGAAAATGACTATACTACCCAAAGCAATCTACAGATTCAATGCAATCCCTAGCAAATTACCATTGACATTTTTTACGGAACTAGAACCAAAAAAATCTTAAAATTTGTATAGAGACACTAAAGACCCCAAATAGCCAAAGCAGTCTTGAGGGAAAAAAATGGAGCTGGAGGAATCAGACTCCCTGACTTCAGACTATACTACAAAGCTACAGTAATGAAGAAAATATGGTACTGGCACAAAAACAGAAACATAGATCAATGGAACACGATAGAAAGCCCAGAGATAAACCCATGCACCTATGGTCAACTAATCTATGACAAAGGAGGCAAGGATATACAATGGAGAAAAGACAGTCTCTTCAATAAGTGGCGCTGGGCTAACTGGACAGCTACATGTAAAAGAATGAAATTAGAGCACTCCCTAACACATACACAAAAATAAACTCAAAATGGATTAGAGACCTAAATGTAAGACTGGACACTATAAAACTCTTAGAGGAAAACATAGGAAGAACACTCTTTGACATAAATCACAGCAAGATTTTTTTTGATCCACCTCCTAGGGTAATGGAAATAAAAACAAAAATAAACAAATGGGACCTAATGAAACTTCAAAGCTTTTGCACAGCAAAGGAAACCATAAACAAGACGAAAAGACAACCCTCAGAATGGGAGAAAATATTTGGAAACGAATCAACGGACAAAGGATTAATCTCCAAAATATATAAACAGCTCATGCAGCTCAATATTAAAGAAACAAACAACGCAATCCAAAAATGGGCAGGAGACCTAAATAGACATTTCTCTAAAGAAGACATACAGATGGCCAAGAAACACATGAAAAGCTGCTCAACATCACTAATTATTAGAGAAATGCAAATCAAAACTACAATGAGGTATCACCTCACGCCAGTTAGAATGGGCATCATCAGAAAATCTACAAACAACAAATGCTGGAGAGGGTGTGCAGAAAAGGGAACCCTCTTGCACTGTTGGTGGGAATGTAAATTGAATCCAGCCACTATGGAGAACAGTATGGAGGTTCCTTAAAAAACTAAAAGTAGAATTACCATATGACCCAGCAATCCCACTACTGTGCGTATAGCCAGAGAAAACCATAATTCAGAAAGACACATGCACCCCAATGTTCATTGCAGCACTATTTACAATAGCCAGGTCATGGAAGTAACCTAAATGCCCATGGACAGATGAATGGATAAACAAGATGTGGTACGGGCTTCCCTGGTGGCACAGTGGTTAAGAATCTGCCTGCTAATGCAGGGGACACGGGTTCGAGCCCTGGTCTGGGAGGATCCCACATGCGGTGGAGCAACTAGGTCCATGAGCCACAACTACTGAGCCTGCGCATCTGGAGCCTGCGCTCCGCAACAAGAGAGGCTGCAATGGTGAGAGGCCCACACACCGTGATGAAGAGTGGCCCCCGCTTGCCACAACTAGAGAAAGCCCTCACACAGAAACGAAGACCCAACACAGCAAAAATAAATAAATTAATTAATAAACTCCTACCCCCAACATCTTCTTTAAAAAAAAACACAAAAAACATGTGGTACATATATACAATGGAATATTACTCAGCCATAAAAAGGAGATGTGGATGGATCTAGAGACTGTCATACAGAGTGAAGTAAGTCAGAAAGAGAAAAACAAATACCATATATTAATGCATGTATGTGGAAAAATGTACCTATAAAAATGGTACATAGGAACTGGTTTGCAGGGCAGAAGTTGAGACACAGATGTAGAGAACAAATGTATGGACACCAAGCAGGGGGAAGCCGCGGGGGGTTGGGGCTGGTAGTGTGATGAATTGGGCGAGTGGGATTGACATGTATACACTGCTGTGTATAAAATTGATGACTAATAAGAACATGTTGTATAAAAATATAAATAAAATAAAATTCAAAAATTAATAAAAAATAAATGCATCTTTTATCATATACTATGTTTTTATATACACAGTCTCTTTCTAGACTATTTCATTTCACTGCAACCTCTTTGGTATCCCTGTGTCTGTTCCACACTGTTTTAAGTGCTGTAGGCTTACAGTATTTTGATATCTGGTAGGACATGTTCTCACTTCATCTTTATTCAAAAATTTTTGGTTATTCTTGCACATTTGTTCTTCCAGATGAATCAGTTAGGTGATTATTTTTAAAATTCTACTGGAATGTTGAGGTTTTTAAAAAATTGAATTTGTGGGTTAATTTGTGGGAAATTGATGACCCTTTAATATGGAGTTGTCAGACATAAATATGGTACATTCTTAAATTTATTTAAGTTTACTTACATATCCTTTAGTAAAGTCTCACAGTTTTCTTCATATGGCTCTTGTGTGTTTATTGCTTCATTTATTCCTAAATAGTTAAAATTTTTGTTGCTTTATTGAATGGCGTCTTTTAAAAATTACATGCTCTATATGGTTATTGCTTATGTATAGGAAAGCTAGTGATTTTTGAATTTACCTGTAATGAACATATGATTCGGTCTAATGAGCTTTACGTGAATTGTCAATAATTTAATTGGTAAAAAGTAATGTAATATGCAAGTAAGGAGAGTTTTATCTCTTTTCCCCCAATATTTATACGTTGTTTATTTTTCCCATCTTAATTCACTGGTTAGAATCTTCACAGTGATAGTAGGTATCCCTGCTATTTCTCTGAAATAGGATTGCTTTTCAAGTTTCACCATTAAGTACAATGAATACTACTGGATTCCAATAGACATTCTTTATCAAATTAAGGGATCCCTAGCTTATTAAGAGGGAATGAATGAATGAATTCAAATACAAACTGGGTGGCAAATGTCATCAAGTGACTTTTTAGCATCTATTAAAATACTTTTTCATTTAATACATTGGTGTAGTAACAGATTTCCTAATATTAGTTATCTTTTTTATTCCCAGAATTATTTGGGTTTTTGAAATTAAGTGACAATCCCCTCCCCAACATGCCTTTCTAATGGGATTTTCCATTAGAAACAACAAAGATTGTTATATTAACATGGAAAACCCTCCAGAATTCTGGACCTGCCACCTCTTAACCAATTCCTGATCTGTTTGGTGCTTTCAGGCCTGGAAGGCCCCGATGAAGGTGCAGTATGTAAGACTTGGGCACAGACCCGGTTTGAAGGTGGCTTTGGCAAACCGTAGGCTGAACCTATCAAGTGAAATGTAAAATGTCCAAAACATAGAAACAAAGGGAATGACAATGTTATTTTCAAGAAGAGAGAAGATAATAGACACTAACAGCTAATAACATTACTAAATACTGGAATAAAATATTGGCAGAAACTTTGCTTTGAAAGCTGGAGAAAAATAACAGATCAGAAGACAGACAAGGTACAGTATATACATTCTTAGCTACGAAAACTATCTATGTATCCAGCTTTGCTGTTCCCAAAGGAAACATTTCATAACCCTGGAGTTTAGGGAAGGCCTCACAAGAGATTATGATTCCAAATGTCATCTTGAATCCTGTGAGGATGACCAGTCTGTAATCCTGCCACCTCATGGATCATTCGTCAATTTGGCAAATCTTGTTGGCAAGGTCCCCTTCCTCCCTTTTTGCTCCTGGCCTTCCTAATTCACTTCACCCAGCCTTTCCAGTCTCATTTTCCATTACCCTTTACATCACCTGTGTTCTAGAATAACATTTCCAGAACATTCTATGCACATTTATACTTTCATGGATTTACAGTTTGTTCTCTTTGCCTTCAAAGTTCTTTCTCTTATTCTCACCTGGAGAACTTGATTTATTCTTCACAATCCAGCTCAGAGGCAGCTCCTCTGAAGGCCTTCTATGAGCCTTCTTTCTCTCCTCTGCACACCCTCTGGGAAGAGTTGATTGTTCTCTCTTTGATTCTACCTCAGCATTGTGTTCCAGAGAGCTGTTTAATCTTCTGTCTCCCCTCTAGACTCTGAGTTCTCCAAGGGCAGGGTACGATACTTATTTAACTGTATGTCTCCCATATCTACCACAGTGTATGCAGGAAGTGGCTGCATCTGATAGTTTTCAAAGTGTGTGTCACAGAGCCCTAAGGTCCTGAGTGGAATATGAAGGACTCTGCAGAGCGAGGGAGGGGCTGAGCTGATGAGGCTACAGGTCCTCGACCCCCTATTCTGTGAGAGAAATGCCCTGTGTCTTATTCACATACTGAATTGGGGGTTCTGTACAAAATTTCATCTATAAAAGTTTCACTGCCATAAAAATAAGAAAAACTCACATTTCCACCCAAGGCCCTGTTCTGTACATATTCTAGAGAAAATACTAGCTATCTAGCTTTTTTAAAACTTCAAAGAGGAGACCCCCCACGTCTTGTGCCACAAAAATGAATTCACATTTTGTAACTGGAAAGATGTGACATTTTACAAATATCCAATAATATCTCCCCCAACACACACAGAACACAAATGCAGATTTTGCAAACACCATAATTTGCAAAACCCTAAGTGTTAATCAGGTGTTATGAAGGTGGCTCTATCTTCCTTTTTTCACTTTATATGGTACATTTTAGACTCGGTGACCTGAATTCTACAGCATTCCTAGTCCATGGTGCCAGAATCATCACTTTCTCCCTCTCTCCTTTCATCTGGGTCCAAAACCATACTCTTTTCTTTATGGCAGAGCCCTCGGAGGCGCTCCCCACCCCGTTTCCCCTGCCCGTGGGCCCTGGGATCCTCTGGCCCAGGCAGCTTGCAGAATGGGTGTGTTTATGTCTTTGTGTCTCTGTGCCCACTTCCCTTGAGGAGGTGTTTCCCCTCATTTTCCTGAAATGAATTCCAAGTTTGCACATTCCACCAGCACATTCCACCTCCCACTGGCTGGCTCCCGGCTCCCTGATGTCACGCACCTCTTCCTCATTTCGTGTCCCTGTCCTCCACACCCCGCTTCTGCTCTACCATCCCACACGTTGGGACGGCTCCTCCACTTAATTTTCCCATGTCCCCTTTTGAAGCTCTCCAACTTCAGATTCCTTCTGGAATTCTCCTGGACACAGCTCTTCTCATACTTCCCCTTTCCACATAATAATTGGTATCTGTGTGCCCTTAACAGTGGCCACCCTATTTTCCCCCTTCATTTCCCTCCCTCTTTTCCACCCCATCACACGTCTCCCTTCCTCACCTGTTCTCCTCTGGAAGCTGTGTGTTGCGTGGACTGTCCGTTCAAGACACTTGTACTTGTGACTCCCCCAGAGTCTGTGCTCTGATCTCCCTGGACACCTGGGGCTGTACTTTCAGGCTTAGAGCAGACTTAGCTCTGCCAGGAGCTGTTTTAGATCAATCTGAAGCCTTCTTCTTCCTCCCCTGCAGATTCTCTGCCCGTCTCTGCTTCCCCTGGCCATGCAGTGGGGATGCAGGTGAGGTGGGAGGACGTATGCACCTTTGTGTGCTGGGCCGTGGTGTTCTTTTTCTTTTTAATTGCGGTTACTTTAACGTTTGGGCATTCTCTGGCCACAAGTTATACCAAGGGTGTGATTTTTGTGCACTTTCTTTTCCCCTTTTCTTGATGTTCTAGCTTGTCTGTGGAAGAAATATTGGGAGATGGGCGCCCAGCTGCTGTCCTTATTTTCAGCTACCTGGAAGCCCTTGTGTTCTTCTTTTAAATGATCGTTGCTACCATAATAGAGCTTTTCAACAGACCATACATCATACCTTAAATAGTAACAGTAAAACGAGCTAACATTTATTGCAGACTTACTATGCACCTTGTATGATAAATGCTCTATCTGTAATGACTCATTTAATTACCATAACCACCTTATCAGGTAGGTACCTCTATCACTCAGATTTTATAGAGAAGTTAAGTAACTTGCACAATATGCACAAATTATCATGTATACTCTTCATAAAGTCTCCAGGTAGGCATTATTAGCTGCACTGTACAGAAAAAGAAGCAGAGGCTCAGGCAGGCCAAGTAACTTGCCCAAGGTCACAGAGCTACCAAGGTGCAAAGCAGGGATTCGAACTCGGCTCCACAGCTATCCTTCCCCCTTGTGAAGGAAGAGGAAGGTAGCATGTGTGCTGGCTCCTGAGTGTGAGGGGCTGAAGCTGTTCCCAGACTCGGGGCTGTGACCCTAGGGCAGGGTGGGGGTCACTGCTTCTGTTGTGGTCGCCACCACCTCTCCCTTCATGAGGGGGCCCCGGGGTGGCAGGAGGGATAGCAGAGGCCCGATCTTCCTTTTGTGAGACTGTCCCCTGCCTTCACAGAGCTGTGGGTCTGCCTTCTTTTGGGGCAAGGACATTCCATGTCTAGGCGGGCCCCTCTCCTGGAATGACAAGGGTGGACAGCAGACTCGGGAGTGGGGTTGGAGGGGGTCTCTGAAGGTGAGAAGCTGCAGTCTTCCAACCTCTTTACTGACCTTGATCTACTCTAGAGATATCAACATATGGACTAATGTCTCACTTGGGGGACTGTACCTGACTCTCATCTAGCCTCTGATCCAACTGCCAATTGGCAGAAAATAGAGAGGACAGAGGAACATACTAAACTGCACTGTGACTCTGCAATAGGCAAAACTCACCACCACGGTTACACGACAATCAATGACACTGCGTCCTCAACAGGTAACTCATAAAGAAAAGAAGAGAAGAGAGAATCTGTAGGTGAAGAGAGGTTTAAAGGACCTAATTGAAAGTGGGCAAGACTGAACCATGACTGAACCATGGTCATCCAAGGATGACCACTTGGGCAATACAATTATAAATAAATGCAAGGGAGTGATTTCTCTACAAGTTAGGAGGGGGAGGGAGGGAGCAGAGCTTGGGACAGGGAATGTGGAGGGGCTTCTAGTGACTGGCAGTTTTCTAGTTCTTTACTTTGTAATAACTCATTAAGATATAGGGATATACATATGCATATAGCTGATTCACTATGTTATACAGCAGAAACTAACACAACACTGTAAAGCAATTATACTCCAATAAAGATGTTAAAAAAAAAGATATACACGTGTTCCACGGGATTTTGGAAGAAGGGAGATATGAGGATAGTGAATGGGATATGAACTCAAGAGGCACCAAAGGAAAAGTTTAAATTAAGAGACAAGGGGGGCTTCCGTGGTGGCGCAGTGGTTGAGAGTCCGCCTGCCGATGCAGGAGACGCGGGTTCGTGCCCCGCTCTGGGAGGATCCCGCATGCCGCGGAGCGGCTGGGCCCGTGAGCCATGGCCGCTGAGCCTGCGCGTCCGGAGCCTGTGCTCCGCGGCAGGAGAGGCCACATTTGTGAGAGGCCCACGTATCGCAAAAAAAAAAAAAAAAAAAAAGAAAAAAAAAAAGAGAGACAAGGGTACCTGGCCATTTCTATGCACATACTCATTTTATATTGTATCTTTCTGCCTCTCTTGACTGGCTCCACTTATGGACTTTCCTGGCCGCCAGGTGCACCTGGACCCCAGGTGGATGCCGTGGGTGTTCTGTGTGGTTTGCTGTGGTCCTGCGGGGTCTACTGGGGGTGGTCCTTGGCATGAGGACGGGGCTATGGACGTCCTCAGATTTGTGCCTCAGGCTTCTCCTGACGAAGTTATACATGGTTATGGTAGCACATCCTGAAAACCTAAGTTCAGGATATCTGCACTTTTTCTTGGGGCACAATAATATGGGCAGCAGTCATTAGACTTTTTAAAAAGTTTTTAATGCCTCCTTTGTTTGGGAGCAGAAGTTTTCACTTAGTTAAAACCTGAAATAATATTTGTATTATTTCTTACAACTGCATGTGAATCCACAATTATTTCAATACAAATTTCGGTTAAACCATAGAGAGGAAGGGAAAAATAAGCCGCTAGGAAACATGTTGAACAAATTGAAGGAAAACGCATAATTCTTGAAAAGCTTAACCATGTTAAAAGAAAATGTGATGACCCAAAGTCATGCTTAAAGGACATCAGACTTTTATTATAAGTCATCAGAAACAGTGATCTGGAGGCAACTGATGAAAAGCTAAGCAGATGGAAATCTCTACTGTGGGGGAAAATAAAATACAAAGAAAGAACAGACAGAGGAGAGATCTAAACATCCAAGGATGAATTGCTTGTGATAATGCAAGAAGGATAAAGTCGCTAGAACATAAGTGAAAATCCATTCAGTGGCTGATGGCTTTTCAAGAGTCCCTCTCAGATTCTTCACCAAGGATCAAGCTTCATCTGAAAGCTCTTCCCACTGCCCTCTTCTCAGAGTCCCACCTTCAACCCAAGCTTTGTTCCTCCACCTCTCCCTCCAGTTCAAGATCTTTTGTTGCCAGTGGACACAAGGAGACAGATCATGGAAGTTGGATTTCCTTGTCCTGCTGCCCCACCAGAGAACACGCCTGGACCACCCCACAAATACTTCCTGCCATGGGATGTTTTTCGTCTTCCAATCCTTTGGTAGCAATGAGAAATATCTATCTGCTAAGAGGTTTTCCTGATTTTCCTTTTCCATAGGCTGGACTTCCCTCCACCATCCCCATATCCTGAAAGTAATAGTGAGTTAACATCATGGTTGATTCAGTCTACAAACAAACTAAACGTCTAGAACCACAGCCAGAAATTTGAGATATTTTTGTGTCTCTTCAAAATCAGTTTTTTTTTTTTTTTTTTTTTTTTGT
>NW_006795663.1:619748-624305 GCF_000442215.2 Lipotes vexillifer
TTTTTTTGTGGTACACGGGCCTCTCACTGTCGTGGCCTCTCCCGTTGCGGAGCACAGGCTCCGGATGCACAGGCTCAGCGGCCATGGCTCATGGGCCTAGCCGCTCCGCGGCATGTGGGATCTTCCCGGACCGGGGCACGAACCTGTGTCCCTTGCATGGGCAGGCGGACTCTCAACCACTGCGCCACCAGGGAAGCCCACAAAACCAGTTTTGGATTCACTCTCATTACCCATTTAGGACACTGCTCTCTCTTCCTGACGTTTATATTCTTGGCCCAGTCGGAAGTTTTATGGAATTGTAATTCCAGGATAGTGACTTGTAAATAAAGTTGACTCAATGACTTCAAAGATCCTTTTAAATATTAAATATCACCCAGGTCAGCATTTGCCAAATTGTCTTCACTGGAACGTGAGTCCCACCAGATACCAGGGTGTTGGAGCAGGATTTCTTACTGCCAGTAATAGAGCCGGTGACTCTTACCTGCAGGCACCTCGGTGCCCTTCCTCCCCTTCCCACTTTCTCCTGCTGCTTCTTTAAGACACCCTCAGATGTCAGAGCAACACGTGCACTCAGTGATGTTCCCGCCCAATCCCCCAAGCACAGAAGAGGAGACCAGGAGACTGAGGGGTGGCCAGCTGGAAAGACTGGCTCTGAGAGCTGAGCTGAGTTCACCATGGCCGGCTCCTGACCTCCAGCTCACTGGTAGCTCCCAGCATACTGCAGAGCTAAATCTTACAACCCAGTGAATAAAAAAAATCTCCAGTGGAAGAATATGTGTCCTGCCATAAAATACAGCTTTTGTCTAGCTAAATCCCCTTGGCATCCAGCAAAGTAAAAAGGGGGAAAAAAAAAAGTCCTGAACTGTCTTGAAGGATGGTCTGGGAGTAAAATTCCAGTAAGATGACCTAATAATCTCTATAATTCTTGAAACCCATAACAGCGATTCAGTTTAGAATAATGGAAAAATCAAAATTAGACTCAAATGTTCTCTTCCATGTGCATCTATCCCCAGGTGTCTTTTATCAGTTTGTGCCTCAATGTTCTGGAACCCTCATTTGTATATATACAAATATCAATGTCCTGGTATTTTTTCCCTCTTAAAATTATATGAGAAATTGGCCCTACAGAGGCTCTGGTCACTCAAATAGAGAACACGCCTGTGTGATTTCTTGTTACTTTTGGTGAACGTCCCAGCTGGAATTTTGTGGTCCCTTGTGGAAAGGTTAAACTTTCTAGCCCAACCACACTGCTGTTTTTGGTTACTCAAGGCTTTCACCTGGCTGGTGTGATCTTTGGGAATCTTGATGGCTGGTTGGTTTTGACATCCAAAGAGATGTGCTGTGCCAAGTCTTCACGTATTAGCTGTCCTTGGAGAAGAGAGTGTCCAGCTGCGAGAGTCCAACTCCCTCCAGTGGTGTCACTAGGAATCCCTGGAGCCAGGCTCCCCAGTGCTGTACAGAGGAGAGAACATTGATCTCCTACACTCTAAATAAAGAGAAACGCTTCCCAGAGTCATTAGTAAAAGAGGCCATATGCTGAGAGTCCACTAGGTGCCAGGTACTCCACAAGGAGAATCTTCTGCAGTTTAATCCTTTCGTGATGCCCATTTCATAGATGAGGATAATAAAGGCCATGAAGCAATTTGATGCTGTGCAACCAGGAAGTGACGGCACTGGAACTCAATCCAGTCCTGCCTGGATCCAAAGTCTGTCCTCTTTCCTCTCCAGGCAAGTTGCCTCTTAATGATGAGTTAACGCCTTAGCAGTCATGGTCTCCAGGCAGGTGACAGTGAAGAACGATACACCCACAGCGGGAAGCAGGATAATGAAAGAAGGGGGGTGTATTAGTTCCCTACTGCTGCTGTAACAAATTACTATAAACTTGGTGGCTTAATGCATCACACATTTATTCTCTTGCAGTTCCTGAGGTCAGAAGTCTGAAATGGGTTTCACTGGACTGAAATCAAGGTGTTGGCAGATGTCCCTTTATAGAAATTCTAGGGGAGATTTCATGTTCCTTTGCCATTTCCTAGAGCCATCTTCATTGCACTCCTTGGCTCGTGGCCCTACCTCCATCATCAAAACCGCCGTGAAGCATCTTCAAATTTCTCTCTGACTACAACTTTTCTGCCTTCCTCTTCCACTTACAAGAACGCTTGTGATTACATCGGACCTACCTGGATAATCTCCCCATCACAAGGTTTTAATTAGAAACTTTAATTCCATCTGCAACCATAATTCCCCTTTGCCATGTAACTTAATATGTTTACAGGTTCCAGGGAATAGGATGTGAACATTCTTTGGGGGAGAGCATTATTCTGCTTACCACAGGGAGTATCAACATGACTCTGCCTCCTCGCAATTTTACTTGAACCTGGCTGATGGCGGCACTCAAGTCCCCATGTCCCCCTCTGACATGTGTGCTGACCCCTGGTTCCCACCCTGCTAAGCAACTTTGTGAAAATCTAGAAATATAGACTCTAGCACCAGCCTAAGAGAGGGGGAGTTGGAGCTACAGCTCCTCTGGGACCCCAGCTTCTCAGCAAGGATTGTGAACTGATGCTCAGCAATTCCAGAGAGGGAATCTGAAGAGGACAGTTCCACCAAGTGGTCTTGAAAATGGGGGGGCTCAGAGAACACACAGAAGTAACTGCCCATCCATCACAAAACCATTTATACCACCAGGGCCAAGATGAAGGGCAAGGATGGTCTTCTGCAAAGATCCCTCTGGCTGGCTTTTTAATTTTTTCCTTTTAAGATTGACTTCGATGCTTAATTGAACCTGATTCCATTGGGATTTTAAAAAAACCCACCTTAATTGGAGAAAGGCTTGGGGCATTTATTCCATTTTATGGATTATGGGTGGGAAGTTTGAAGAAGCAGATTTGGGTTAAATAGAAAGTACTTTTGAGCAATCAGAACTGTTTGGGGTGGAAGAGCCTGCCCCGTGAGGAAGTCACTCTGCCTCTGTCTGTGTTCAGAGAGCTCCAGATAGGATTCTGGACTCTGAACCCAACCTGGAGGGAAATAACAGCTGGAGAATCCCTTCCCTGGTCCAGATGAGATGCTAGTCCTTTTATAGACACTCACGACCTCAATGAGGATGAAAGTATTAGCTCCACTTTATGGATCAGAAAACAGGTGAGTCACAGAGACTCACCCCAGGTAACAGAGCTTGCCCAAGGCAGGGGATGGAGGATGGCCCAGGCTCCTGGTGCTCAGGCCACATAACTCTCTCACTGGGAAGCCTGGATGCTCTTGGCTCTCCTTCCTGGCTCAGGAGGTCAGTGACTTTATGATAATTCTGAGAACAGAGGCAAGAAAACGAAGCTTACTTCGTATCTGGAGGCAGCTTTATACAACTATCTCATTTCTGTCATCCCTATTTTATATGTCAGGAGAAGGAGATTCACAGAGTTCACAGTATATGCCCAAGATCACAGAGCTGCCCAGTGGTGGGCACGGAATTCAAAGATTGACTGAGGCTCCGAGTCTGGGACTCTCTCTGCAGCCCCTTCCTGGATGCTGCTTCCAGAAGCCCAGAGGTGCCAAGCACCCTGAGGAACCAGGTGGTGGCTTCCAGAGCTGGAAGGGCACACCAGCTCCGAAATGCATCCTTGGTCTGACTACACACACCCACATGAGGATACCAAGAGGAAAAAATGCTTTTGGAGGGTTAAAAACACTTCGTAGAAACTTCCAGCAGGAAGATTGTTATTTGGGGTCACATTTTAGACCTACTGTTTATTTATCAGAATCTCAGTTGAGGAAGAAGTAAACTGAAGGTCCCTGCAGGTCCTAATGGGCAGAGCTTCAGAGCAGAGGATCCCTGGCACTTGCCTGACACCCAACGGTGGACAAAAGACTTTCATGTGCGTTATCTAGTGGGTGGAGATGGATAGGAAGCAGGTAAACGGCCCTGCTCCCGAGAAGAGTCAGATGCACGGGGTTCTGGAACATCACAAATGGGAATGGAAATGTCAAAGTGAATGACTAAAAATAAATAAATAATAACGGATGGGGAATGATTATTCCAAGATGTTAACATTTTGCCCTCAAAAGTAGGTTTTTAAAAATTATATAGGCAGTTCACGAAAAGAAAAAAAAAAAACAAACCAACAACTGTGGGTAATAAACAGGTAACTTAATAAAAGCGCTATTCTTTTTAATTATAAAAGTTTTAATTTCCCTTTCCCCTCCATTATTTCTGCTAATAAGCTTGTTGACTGGGCTGGAAGTGATTATGAAAGGCTGGGAACAGGCTTTATTACCTGGAATAACACTTTTAGACATTAACATTTTACTTTTCAGTTTTATGAATCAGATGCAATAGGGAGCCTCTTTAAAAGTTAGTACGCGGGCTTCCCTGGTGGCGCAGTGGTTACGAGTCTGCCTGCCGATGCAGGGGACACGGGTTCGTGCCCCAGTCTGGGAAGATCCCACATGCTGCGGAGCGGCTGGGCCCGTGAGCCATGGCCACTGAGCCTGCGCGTCCGGAGCCTGTGCTCTGCAACGGGAGAGGCCACAACAGTGAGAGGCCCACGAACCGCAAAAAAA
>NW_006795663.1:625720-663889 GCF_000442215.2 Lipotes vexillifer
CCGGGGCCTGTGCTCCGCAAGGGGAGGGGCCACAACAGTGAGAGGCCCGCGTACCGCAAAAAAAAAAAAAAAAGAAAAAAGGAAGCAATGATGCCCTGCTTATGGCTTCCTGGCCCAAACGGCCAAGATCCCACAACTTTGAAAAATTAAAGCATATCAGCATAAATTTTCATATAAAATAAAATTCTTATTTAAAATAGCAGACCATAACAAACATTAAGAGGTGAACTAAATAGTTTGAAAGAACAAGCAATTACAGAAAATGAACGCCTAGTAAGAAGCTGGTAGCTTAATTTTTATTCCCTAGGGCTTACTAGCCACCATCTAGCACTATGCTCATAATTGACTATGAAACTTTTCTCAACTAAATTTTGGAATGAGGAATGAGTCCAACTTTGGTACCTGTTAATAGGCACAGTATGTGACTATTCATTGTCCTGATTACTGTTCATCTGTGTGCTGGTAGAATTTTCCTTTAACATGGTCAGCAGGTAAAGAGTAAGCCACTTTTCAGATGTACCAGGCATTACAGCCACCATGCTGTACATTACCTCCTCATGACTTATTTATTTGATAACTGGAAGTTTGTACTTTTTAAATAAGCAAGCTTGATAAAGAAAAAAGCCATAAAGCCACTCAAACTGTATCACAACTAAAAATAGACAATACATCAGAGGGCATTTAAATAATGAGTGAATTCTATATGTAATTCTATACTACAACATTCGAAGCTCTCCATGAAAAAGCTGTACGAAAAAATTACCAAATTGACTTAAGATGAACAAAAGAAACTCATGATAGACTAGTAACCGTAAACGAATGTTTAAGAGTTACCAAAAATAATTTCTTTTAGAAAGATTCCAGAGCCAGATGTTTTTTATTGGTGCGTTTCCATCAAAACCTAAAGGACTAGGTAATGTTATAAACCTTTCCAGAGAATATAAAATTTGGAAAGCTAACCTAACCTAAGCTTCAGAGAAGTGGCACAAAATGAAAGCAATAGGCCAGTCTCACTGATGAATTATAGATTTTAAAAGTCCTAAGTAAGGTACCAGCAAACTGAATTCAACAGAAGAGTAAAAGAATCCCTGAGCAAGATGAAGGTTGTATGCCAGGAATGCAAGAATGATTTAATATAGGAAATTTTTAGGAAAAAATAATTTAAATAGCTGCCAAAAATGACATCTAAAACTCATCCTGGTAAAAAAACATTTATAAAATCAGAAACAGACTTTCTCAACCTGATAATAAGCATGTAATCATACATTAATTTAAAATATTTATTGAGCATACATTTATCTTTCATGAGAGCGAAAATTAGAGGTATTCGCATGAAAGTCAGAGATAGGTGAGGGATGTCTGCAATCACTCACTAACAGTTGTTTTAGAAGTTTTGGTAAACTTTTGGTAATATATCATGAAAAAGAAATCGAGGTATGACTGTTGGAAAGAAGGCAACATGATCATTATTTCTATCTGATATGATTATATCATTAGAAAATCATGAGGACCAATGGAAAATACTCAGAATTAACAGAAGTTCACAAAAGTGGCCAGTAAATGTAAGAACTCCATAGCTTTCCTATATACTGATAGTAACAACTTGAAGATAAGATAGGAACAGATTTCATTCTCCATCATCGTCATCATCATCATCATCATACCACAGCAAAACACAGTTAAATACCTAAGACCAATCTTCACAAGAAATGCAGAGAATCTACATGAGAAATATCGAAATTTTACTGGCAGATGTAAACTATTTGAATAAATGGAAATAAATGCTACGTTCTTAGGCTGGATGTTTTAATTATGTCTATTACTCTCAAATTGATGTATAGATCTGGTACATTCTAGACAGGATGCAGGTTCCAATTCAAGTGTCAACTCCTTTGAGAGATCCTTTCTGACCACTGAACTCAGAGAGCACCCTGCTCCTCTAGCCAGCCACTCGTTCTCCACTTCCCCTGTTTTCTTTTTTTATAGCACATATCTCCATCTGAAATGATCTTTTTGCTTTTTTGTCTCCCATCTCCCCCACTAGAAAGTAACTGTCATCAGGGCAGGGGTGCGCCCTTCTTCTCTGCAGTATTCCCAGCGCCTAGAACAGAGCCTGGCACACAGTAAGTGCTCAATAGATGTTTATCAAGTGGATTTAACGCAATCACAAGAAAACACCGATAGCCTTTTTTTTTTGAATGTGACAAAATGGTTCCAAAATTCACCTGGAATACAAACACCCCAGATTATCTTAAATGGTGTTAAAAAAGAAGGAAAAGAGGGGAGACTTGCCATACTAAATATTAAAACACATTTTAAAGCTGCAACAGTCAAAATGTGGTATGGAGTTTATTTGACAGATAAATGGAAGAGAGCAAGCAGCCATGAAATAGACCTAGGATAAATATGAGGATGTAGCACATTCTAAACATTCCAATGTTAAATAAATAAATTATCCAAAATGTTGGGTTGGAAAATTGGCTGAATATTAGGGGAAAAATCTATAATCACATTTTATACTATTCTCCAAGTTAAGTGTAAAAATGTTTAGACCCCTATGCCCCCAAGCCAGACATAAAAGAGTGTATGCTGTATTATTCCATATTTATATGAGGCTTTAAAAAAAACAGACAAAACTAATCTATGGTGTTAACAGTAAAGGTAGTGGTTCCTTTGGAGGTGACTGGGGGCAGGGTACTCCTGGAACGCCAATAAAGTTCTATTTCTTGATCTGGGTACTAGTTACACGAGTGTGTGTTCACTTTGTGAAAATTCATCAAAGCTGTACAAATCTGAACTGAGGACTCTTCCTATATATTTACACTTAATACTTCAATAAGAAGCTGATTTAACAAAAGATAAGTACTAGGCCAGCTGATGGTTCTGGCCAGAGGTCAGGCTTTCCATCCTTAAACGTGCATTTCTTCTCCATTTGTGTTTTGAGAAGAGGGAATAAAGGTCTGTGGTGAAAAGCTAAACTTATTTCATTGTAATCACTTAAGCAGGTCCATAAGGACCTTGGGTTGAAACATGTCTGCATCCCTCCAAGAGGGATCTGTGTCACAGCGGCTCTGAGATTCCCCATGCTGACCAGCACTGAGGGTTTATGTTTCTATGAGAGTTCCCTATGCTCACAGCAGACATTTCACTGTTCTGTGGGTCTCTGAGACATGGCTGAACATTTTTAAAAACACATCACAAAATAGAAAGTCAGTATTCATACTAAAAGCAGAACATCTAAAAGCCCAATCCTTGGGACTTCCCTGCTGGCACAGTGGTTAAGAATTCGCCTGCCAACACAGGGGACACGGTTTGAGCCCTGGTCCGGGAACTAAGCCCGTGCGCCACAACTACTGAGCCCACGTGCCACAGCTACTGAAGGCCGTGCGCCTAGAGCCTGTGTTCCGCGTCAAGAGAAGCCACTGCAATGAGAAGCCCATGCGCCGCAAGGAAGAGCAGCCCCTGCTCGCCACAACTAGAGAAAGCCCGTGTGCAGCAACGAAGACCCAACGCAGCCAAAAATAAATAATAAAATAAATAAATAAATAAATTTAAAAGCCCAATCCTTGATCCCCACCCAGACCTTGGATATAAGTGTTGCTCAACTTCTGATTGCATCTATGAACATCTTAGTAACACCTCAAGCCAATGAGCTCCATAAGGGACATCACACGGGCTGGATACAATCCAAACAGCCCTTAAGATGTAGTTCACTGTCAATTATAAAAGCATGTGCCATAAAACTTTGATTTCACTCTTGGCTTGGTATGGTTAGAAAAAAAGTCTTTGCTTGTGGAAGGGTATTTCTTGTCCAGAAAAATCTCAAAGCGCAAATATATAACCATATAATTCTGGACTAGTTTGTATAATAGTAACAACAATAAACATAGCAATAATAACATCTGATACTTGTTGAATAAGTATGTTGTGCCAGTCCCTGGGATGAGTGGTTTACTGGTAGTATCTTATTTAATTTTCCCAAAAGTCCTAGGAGATAAACATTATTGTCCATTCATTTTACAGATAAAGAAAATGATATATGGAGAGGTCAAGTAACTGACTAAAGGCCACAGAGCCAGAAAGGTGCATTTCACAACCTGCACAATTCTGCTCGTATTGAAATGTTTGCGACTTTGTACTTTGGGTACTTTTGCCAGTGAAACCGGTAACTACGAATGTTTCTGAAAATTCCAAGTTAGTCTTAGCCATTCACATGTTTGTAAGTAAAGCAAAGGCTAACCATAATGTGGAGTATTCATTCAGAAGAAATCTTAAGTTAGTTGATTAGTTCCTTTTTCTTTATGAACGGATTTCCACCAAACTAACAAAATTTTATCTTAAGGGTTAATATTGGTCTTCTTGCAGCAATTTTGGGGATTTATGGAATATATGACTTGTGAGGGATCATTAAAAATAGAGGAATTCTGTTTAAGCAAAGCCTTAATGAAGGATGGGGACAGGATCTCTGCTGCCCGATGGGAACTTGCTGTGAGGATTAGGTCATTGCCATGGGTAAAGAGCATACCATTCGGCTTTGGTATCCCTAGAACTCACCAACAAGGAAGGAAAGACTGGGCTGTTTCAAGAGAGCTGCTTTAGAGACAAGAAAAGAGACTTAGCTCCTCTCAAGCGCAACTTATATTTCCCTTTGTATATTGGCCCCGCTCTCCTTTTTTTTCTTCTTTTTTTTTTTTGCGGTACGCGGGCCTCTCACTGTTGTGGCCTCTCCCGTTGCGGAGCACAGGCTCCGGACGCGCAGGCTCAGTGGCCATGGCTCACGGGCCCAGCCGCTCCGCGGCACATGGGATCTTCCCAGACCGGGGCACAAACCCGTGTCCCCTGCATCGGCAGGCGGACCCTCAACCACTGCGCCACCAGGGAAGCCCCCGCTCTCCTTTTTATAAGTAGGATCGATCACTTAAATTTCCAATTCCTGAAATTACTCATCAGTGCCTTCTACTCTCATTTGCTCCAGATCATCTCAAAATGCCAAATGCACTTTATCATTCCAGGATCTAGCAATGCTTTGGTGGATAGTATGTTTTTGTATAATGAGACACTTATAGTCATTGATTAAAGACACACATACATAAGCTCTGGTCTTCTAAGGTTCAGTTTATTGTTTGGAGTCATGGAGCCCACTGATATACACACCCATATCTTTGTTTACTAGTCAGTTCCTGTCCTATGGCTCTTGGTATAGACCTGGACTTTCTGAAATGCTTGCTATCCATTCCCTTCCTTTCCTCCTGCTGCCCCCCAAAATACCTTTAGAGCAGAGGTATGATCCTGTCACAACCCTCCTCTAGCCCCACATCTTCAGTGGCTGACCACTGCTCAAACATTAATCCAAAGGATGGAGTCTGGGATGAAAGGTCTTCCACGGTCTGGCCTTATCCTACAGTTGCAGCATCAAATTCAACGTCACCCTCACTTTCTTAGAAGACACTGTGTCCAGACATGTCTCACATTACCTCCTTCTCTGAACCTTAGCTCATGCTGCTCCTTTGGACTGAAATGTTCTGTTCCCTATTTCTTCTGATAAAGGCCTACCCATCCTCTAAAACAGGGGTTGGCAAACTACAGCATGGAGGCCTACACTGACAACTGCCTTTTTTGTAAATCAAGTTTTAATGGAACAGAGCCATGCCTACTCAAACACCTATTGTCTATGGTTGTTTTCTCGCTATTATGGCAGAGTAGTTGCACCTGAGACCAAATGTCTTGCAAAGCATAAAATATTTACTAAATGGCCCTTTCCCAAAACAGGTTGCCAACCCTTGTACTAAAAGCCCAGTTTAAACAGCATCTCTCCATGTTCCTCCTCGGATTATTCTGTTAGAAGTAATGTCTCCATCCTTTGCACTTCCGTAGTGCTGGGTCTCTTTTTTTATTTTATTTTATTTTATTTTTTTGCGGTACGCGGGCCTCTCACTGCTGTGGCCTCTCCCGTTGCGGAGCACAGGCTCCGGACGCACAGGCTCAGCGGCCACGGCTCACGGGCCTAGCCGCTCCGCGGCATGTGGGACCTTCCCAGACCGGGGCACGAACCCATGTCCCCTGCATCGGCAGGCGGACTCTCAACCACTGCGCCACCAGGGAAGCACGTGCCGGGTCTCTTTATCAAAGTCTTTAAAGGATTCTCAAACAGACTGTAAATGCCTCGGGGGCAGGGACCACAGCTTCACATCTCTGTATTGCATTGCACAGAGGGGGTGTGCTTTATAGATATTCATTAAAATGCTTAATTATTTTGCAGGAATATCAAGTCAGATGAAGAGCAATGTTTTACTTAATCAGATTATAGAACTACTAGATTAAGGAAGAAACAAATACTGATCAAGGAGACAAATTTTGCCTGTAAAGCAAAATAAATATTCGTGTGACTATCCTGCACAAAGGAAGCTGGAGGAGTAGGGCTATGTATATTTTCTAAGGACATGAATATCGACTCAATTCAGAGAGCAAAAGTAGACTTCTCCCACACTGACATGTATATGATTCTAATTCAAGGAATAGTGTCTGACTTGGGAAAAGGATAGAGTAGAATTAGGAGATGCCGAAAGTCCTTTCAAGAGCTGTTGAAGCTTGGCTAAAACGGTTGGATGGGAGCTAACAGAGGCAGCCCACAACTAGCAGCAGAAAAGAACTTTATCTTCAAAGCTCACCCCTTCAGGGATTTATTAGCAAGAATTAAATGTTGAAAGGAAGAGCAGAATCTGACTGGAGCTCTGCTTAATGCGAGAAGGGAAAAGCGTGCTCAGTTTCTCCTGCAGGGAAGAGGGGGACCACCCTAGAAGGCAGATTTCCCATTTCTGAAGCTTTAACTCTTGAGAGAAAGTAGGGGACCTTCCGAAGACAGCACTGACAATGGAGCAGCAAAGCATGGGCAGCCTCAGCTGCTGATTAAGAAAGTCTGGAAGTTATGGTTTTTCTCGGCTGTTGCTTCTTTCCTTTAGTCAACTATATTTACTAAATGTCGTTTAAACCTTAGAGATCTCTTCTTGAGGCTTAACTTGTATTAATTCCCTAATGTGGAAGCTCAGTGATCTAACACACTGCAAAAAGCCAAACTTTGCTTCAAAGAGGGAAGGCTTAGAGGCACTTCCAAGTGGGTTAGGAAGTGGATGGATTGAGGACAGCTTTATCGATGCTGGACGCACAGATAATGGGTTCTGAGCTATTACCCTAATCCAGGTAGGAGACCTGGGAGCGATTAGCAGCCCTGCTGAAGATGCTGTCTGCAGGTGCTGCTGGGAGATAATGTTATTCTCCCTGAAGGGACAGGGCTGTCAAACCACTTCCATAAAAATCTAAGACCCAGCCTGCTCGACAGCTGTTTCCTGAATTTGAGGAAAGCATCCCATTAGGTGCAGAAAAGCAGGTGTGGGTGCTTTGCGTATGTCTGAGACAGATGATATAATTAAAAACAAAGGCAAATCTCAGCTTAACTCCTCCCCACAAAACAAAAGGCAAATCCAAGTACAAAGAGGCAAACTCAGTCTTACATTTCCAGGCAACTAGGTGCTAACTAAAAAGCAGAAAATGTGAAAACACAAGGAGCATAAGCAGGTGGGGCAGAATTGGTTCCGGCGTCTCTAAAAGCTCTTCAAGGCAGAGCGACTGTAAAAGTAAAAAGAAAGCCCATGTAAACAGACCCAAGGACATCAGAGCTTTCCTAAATCAAAGGGAAGAGTGCTGTCAGACACCAGGTGGAAAGTATGTAATGCAAAATTAAGTCTAGGAGTGCTCAAACAAATAACAGCATCTTTCCACTGTCTCTCTGGCACGGGATCTTTGGCAAAGATTTGGTTTTAGACAGGAATCATAAAAGCCTGTTGCTGAAGAGAAGGCAAGAACTGAATCCAAGTAAAAAACCAAATGCTCAAGGATCACCCTCTCTCGTGTGCCAGCATTGATGAGGAACCTCCGGCCGCGAATCAGGATATCACTCTGCGATGTTTCCTGGGGCTGCCACTACCTGTAACAGGTAACTGAGAAGGGTCACGAAGCCCATCTCAGCAGCTTTTCCTGATGCTTGAAAGCAGGCCATGTCGTATCACCTGCTTAAATACCCTTTTAACAACACACTTGAAGTGTTGGTAAGGATGTGGAGAACCTGGAACCCTCATGCGTAGCTAGTGGGGATAGAAAATGGTGCAGCCACTGTGGAAAACAGTTGTGCAATTCCTCAGAAAGTTAAACACAGAATTATCACATGACCCAGCAATTCCACTCCTAGGTATATACACAAAAGAAATGAAAGCAGGGACTAAACAGATACCTATACAGCAGCATTATTCACTATAGACAAAAGGTGGAAACGACCCAAATGTCCATCAACAGATGAGTGGATACAAAAATGTGGTAGATACATAAAAAGGAATTAATTTCTGACACATGCTACAACATGGATGAACCTTGACAACATTATGCTAAGTGAAATAATCCAGACACAAAAGGACAAATACTGTATGATTCCACTTGTATGAGGTACCTAGAATGGGCAAACTCATGAGACATAAAGTAGAATAGAGGTTATTGGGGGGTTGAAATAGGGGAAAATGGAGAATTATTGTTTATTAGGTACAGTTTGGGGGATGATAAAAAAGTTCCGATAGTGGTGGTAGTTGGACAACATCATGAATGTACTTAATGCCACTGAAGAATACAGTTAAAACTGTTAAAACCATAAATTTTATGTTTATATATATTTTACCACAATTTTTTAAAAAGGAGAAAAAAAAACACATGGTGTTTCATTTCTCCAAAATGCTCCACACTTTTTAAGAGCTGAACGTTCTTTCAGACGCTAGCTTCAGAAGAACGCTGTTGAGGCAGATGGGGAAAGTCTAGTGACTAAGACATAACTCTGGCAAGCTAGCCCAAGGATTTCCAACATGAGGGCAGGCCAAATGATTGTCGGCAAGTTTAAAGTAATAGTGGGGGTAGGGATGGAACAGTGTGGAGGGGACAAAAGGCTGTGAGGAATTAGAACATATTTTTCTTCTCATGGTGATAGGGAGGGGGGCAGAGAAGGCACAGGTCCTCCTCCATGCCCCAGCTACATTTTTCCTGCCAATGGCCACGGGCATATATGTAGGTCATGAACAAGGACTGAGCCTGGATCTGAGACCTGACTCCACCACTCATGAACTGTTCCCCTCAGCAGGTCCCTCAACCAGGCTGAGCTCAGCAGCCTCAGCTCTAAATGCAGATGCTGATAGGACCCTACCAGCCCACCACCACTGTGAGAGTGCTGCATTACACGAAGCACGCAGACCCAGGATTCCTACAGTCTATGAGTAACACACGACCCCAATACCATAAGTGAGGTCTCGTGATCAAGGTGGGCTAAGGATGCCTGAGCATAGACCCCCAAAATGGCTTTAGGAGAGCCAAGGCCTGGCTTGATTTCTGTATCCCCACTACTCGTCCCAGTTGCTGGCACCTGGAGGGTACTCGAGGGAAGGAATGTCTAAGTCTGGACTGTTTGTCTTCAAGGGGTACACAGGGAGAACACAGACAAATTACAATAGATAAATTACAATAAAATAAAATATGGTGAGTGCTAAACTGGAGATATGATCAAAGTCCTATGGGAGTCCAAAGGAAAAATCTCTTTGCTTTTCCTTTTATCTATCTGTCTTTTATTCTTCTGCCATGTATTAAGAAAGCAAGCAAGGACTACAGATTCCAGAAAGGCAGGTGTTGTAGGGTGTAGGAAGGTGTTCTAAGCTGGAACTTTTGTTGACGGGGCTGTAACCCAGGGGCCCACAACCAATAGACCGAATGAAACATTGAAGGTAAAATGAAGGAGAGGGCTTGGATTTGGGAACTAAGAATTCAGAGTGAGCTGACAAATGCAAACTTAATGGTAGATAGAACAGTCATACCAACAGCACCTTAGACATTTATTATTATCATTAAGACACCACTCTGAAATAAGTGACCCATGAAACTTTAGCACCAAAAGAGATCTTAGTGATTGCATTGGCCAGGGTTTCTCATCTCAGCACTAATGACACTTGGGGCTGGATAATTCTTTGCTGCGGGGCTATCTTGTGCATTGTAGGATGCTTAGCACCAGCCCTGGCCTCTACTTAACAGATGTCAGAAGCAACCCCCAACCTTACCCAAGTTGTAACAATCAAAGATGTCTCCCGATATTGCCACATGTATGGGTATCAGGGTGGGGGGCAAAATAGTCCCCAGTTGAGACCCACTGTATAAGGAAATGGTCTTTTACCCTGAAAGGACACTGGAATCACCTAGGAGCTTAAAAAATCCTGATACCCAAACCATGCCCCAGATCTATTAAAACTGCAGGTGGGAGAAGGCATGGGCATATTTCAAATAGACCTCAAATATTATACCTCCTGTGATTCCACTGTGCAGCCAGGGTGAGAACCAGTAACCCAGGGAGATTAAGGAACTAACAGTTACTGAGTACCTCTAAGATGCTGGGTATTTTACATACATCTCATCTGAAGTCAAAGGCTCTATGAAATTAGAATTGTTTCTCTCTTTTACCTATGAGGAAACGGAATCTCAGAAACATTAACAAACTTGTTCAAAAGCATCCCAGTCAGAAATGGTAGCTTTGCAAAGGGCAATTTCAATGGGCAATGCTGGACTGAATGGAAGACAAATCAAGAAGTGGAGATGACATAGGAACAAGAGCAGAGAAATGTCACTCGAAGCACTGGATGCAGTCTGAGGTGGAGGTGGAAGGAGTAAATACGTGATTATAATTTACTCACGTAAATACGTGAGTATAATATAATATACGTGATGATTATACCACAAAGAAGCCATTTTCTTTTCTTTTTATTGGAGTATGGTTGATTTACAATGTCGTGTTAATTTCAGGTGTACGGCACAGTGATGCAGGTATATATCTATTCATTTGCAGATTCTTTTCCCTTATAGGTTATCACAGAATATTGAGTAGAGTTATCTGTGCTAAACAATAAGTCCTTGTTGTTTATCTAATTTAGATACAGTAGTGTGTATCTGTTAATCCCAAACTCCTACTTTATCCCTCCCCCCACCTTTCCCCTTTGGTAACCGCAAGTTTGTTTTCTATGTCTGTGGGTTTAAAAGAAACCATTTTCTGATTGGAATGAGGTCATCACAGGGGAGATGCTGAACACACAGGTTCACTTGTGTTTCTTTCTTTGTTCTGCTGGGAAGAAGGAATTACTCCTAGAGAGACAGTTGGTGGGTGGTGGGGCAGAAGGACACATAACTAGAGCAATTAAGTTAAATCAGGTAGGCTTTTGATGTCTAAGAAGAAAGGTACAAATTTTTATACTTGAGCCAGCATAATCCTAGAGGCTCCTGGCATGGGTGGAAGAGAAGGCTGTTTTCTATTTAGCCATTACAAGGAAAACTAGAGTTTTGTTAAGCAGCCATTGATAAATATTGGAACCTTGAGATAAGAAAGGGAAACTATGAATTAAGCCCTTGCCATGCTAGAAGCTTTATGTTTATTATCCTATTGAATCCTTGCATACCTCTAGGAGGTAGTGGTTTTGTATCTACTCCTTGTTGCCACTTGCCCATACACACTCAGAGGAAACCTCTCAGACAGCAGACTGACAGCATACTGAGGCTTGTTCCATTTTAAGGAAAGGTAAGTGTCTTAGTCTGTTTGGGTCACTAGAGCAATATATCACAGACTGGGTGGCTTGTAAACAATAGAAATTTATTTCTCACAGTTCTGGGGGCTGGGAAGTATAAGATAAAGGTGTTGGTAGGTTCAGTGACTGACGAGAGCCTACTTCCTAGATGACTCTTTTCCCTGTAAACTCACATGGCAGAAAGGGGTCAGGGATCTCTCTGGGGTCTCTTTTATAAGGGCACTAATCCCATTCATGAAGGTTCTGCCCTCATGACCTAATCATCTCCCAAAGGCCTCACCTCCCAATACCACCACCACCTTGGAGGTTTCAACAAATGAATCTGGGAAGGATGTGAGCATTCAGGCTACTGCAGTAACTGAAGGAAACCACTTAATATACCTATAATAAACAAATATTCATTAACTTTATAAATGTAAATTGACAGCTAAGGATAATCAGTCACTGGAGCAAAAACAAAAACAAGGGCAAATTACAATAAAAATTCTTAAAAGTTAGTTATGTAAAGAAAATTCCTTACTTTGATAAGAGGTATCTATCAGAATCTTCAGCAAACATCTATTAGAAGCATTGCAACTGTCAGAAACATGATAAGGAAGCCCACTATCAGTATGATTATTCCAAAAATTTTTAGAGGTCTGAGTCTCTAAGTGCAACAACATATGAAAGAAATAGGAGGTAGAATACTTCAAGGGAAGATAACATTAATATTATCTACAGATATCACACGATTTTCCACCTAGAAAATCCATGTTAAATAACTGAAAAACAATTCTATTAGGATTGTTAAAAAGAGTCTAGCAAGGTGTACAGGTACAAAATAAATAAATAAACTGATTTAATATGCATTAGCACAAGTAATTGGAAATATAATGGAATAAAAATCTTATCCCATGTTAGGAGAAACTATAGCACAAACCTAATAAAACATAAGCAAAGTCTAGGTAAAGACATTTTATTAAAGAACATAAAACAAGGAGATACACTATATGCTCTGGAATCAAAAAAGTCAATATTGTGAAGACAAATTTTTCTTCTTCAAGTTGGTCTGTAAGTTTATTGCACTTGCAATTAAAATCTCAACAGAAGTCTTATAGATTTTGACAAACTGATTTGTAAAGTGTATGTAGAACAAATGTACAAGAAGACCTAAGAAAATTTAGGAGAAAACAAAGCGTTTGGGAAGAGTCAGAGAGTTGACCTACAAAAATGTAAAACATATGAAATTACAGTAATGAAAAAAAATGGTACTGAAGGAGGAAGAGACAGATAGATCAATAGACCTGAACTGAGAATTCACAGGTATATCTACAGATATTTACATTTAATATATGATAGAGGAGTCATTTCAAATTAGTGAGGGAAATTTAATAAGCATTATTGGGACAATACTGTCTTATCTATACGAAAAAGACAGATTCCTACCTCACACTGCACACAAAAATTAATTCCAGATGGATTAAACATTTAAACATAAAAAGAGATTATAAAAGTAATAGGAGAAAATATTAGAGAATAATTTTATAATGTTGGAGGTGGGCAGGTCTTCCTATGTAAGACAAAATCCACTAGCCATAAAAAGATGATTGATAGATTTGACTAAAAAAAGACTAAAATTTTCTCCACAGAGCAATAGATAGCATAAGCAGAGTTGAAACACAAGATAAAGATGAATAAACATACATGAAGAGAACGGTTATTATTCATAACATATATGAGTTCTTAAAATCAGCAAGAAAATTACAAACACAATTCATAGCAAATTCATAGAAGGAGTACAAATAACAAAAATGAGTGGTCAGGAAAATGTAAATTAAAAAGATATACTAAGGGGCTTCCCTGGTGGCGCAGTGGTTGAGAGTCCGCCTGCCGATGCAGGGGACACGGGTTCGTGCCCTGGTCCGGGAAGATCCCACATGCCGCGGAGCGGCTGGGCCCGTGAGCCATGGCCGCTGAGCCTGCGCGTCCGGACCTGTGCTCCACAACAGGAGAGGCCACAGCTGTGAGAGGCCCGTGTAACGCAAATAAATAAATAAATAAATAAATAAAAATAAAAAGGTATACTAAAAATTAAGTACATTCATAATATTTAATGTTGGTAAAGGTCTGGAGAAATGGTTCTTTCATGAACTTTTGGTGGGGGTATAAATGGGTACAACTAAATGTGGAGAGGAATTTTGCTTTAGCTTTCAGAATTTTAAGTGTTCATTCCATTTGACCTATAAATTCTATTTCTAGGAGTCTATCCTATAGAAATATTTATGTAAGTATGAAAGGATACATGTATTAGGATATTCATGGAAGCACTACTTGTTAAAGAACTATTCTTCAAGTTTTCTTCTCCAAGAATTTGCTCTGTTTCTTCTAGAAACATCTTTTTCAGTTATTTATCTTGGGTTTTCTCTTTCAGGCTTTTAAAAAATGTCTAGTGATCCTTGGTTGTCCATTCATATTATTTTCAATCATCCATTGATACTTAAGACAAAAGTGGTGGGAAGGCTGCCTGAGAACTCTGTACACATTGGCTGAGCTTATTAACAGGCCAAGTTCTAGGAGATGGGGTACCAGTCATTCAGCAGCTCCTTCCTCCAATTCCAGAATGAATACTGAGGTCTTGGAGCACCAATCCTCTCACCCACGCCCTTTTGAATGAGCAAGTCAGTGCCAGCATTCTGAACGTGTGTGTGTGGCCTGCCTGCTCACATACAAGTTTTTTCACTGTTTCCCTGTTTTTCAGCTCCATTCTCCCCTCCCACCTTCCATTTTACCTGCTGTCCCCCAGACTCACAGGCTCATGGGGCTCTGCATGCAGGTCAACCCCCCTTTATCACAGTCCCCTCTGCTACCTAGGCTGTGATTTCCTTTGCTCTATTAGTGAAATTTCTTCCACCTACTCTTGAGAATTTGTTCCAGAAATTTGTTAAAATCATGTAATAGATGCCCTCCCACCATTTTATTGGTGGTTGTAGGTTATACCTTCTCTTATTCCTTTAGTGTCATTTTGATGAACCTTGGGAGGAAGGGAAGAAAAACTCATGTATGCAGTCTGCCATCTTGAACCACAAATCGAAAGTATTATTTGCAATATTAGAAAAGTGGAGCCAGTCTCAACATTCCTCAGTAGGAAAATGCTTAAATAAATTAGGTTACATCTGTTGTATGGAATATTCTTTACTCAAAAATAATGAATTAGCTTATTATAGGCATTGTTATGAAAAGTCATCATGATATAACATTAAAATAAAGGAGCACACTTCAGAAAGTGTATATAGTAACATGAATTTTAGAAAATATATATTTATTTGTATTTCCACAAAGGACTGGAGGGTTAAGAGTGGTCCTTTATCTCCATCTTTACACTTGAAACCGGTGGATCAAGTGTGAGGTTGGCATGGAAAAAGAATTTCATCTTTTTGCTCTATATCATCTGTATTGTTCAAATTTTTTACAATGCATGTGATTAAATCTTTGGAATTAATCATCATACAAATGTGAGGCATCATATTATTTAAATACTCTAGTCTTTCCCACATAGAAAGCTGCTCAACTAACAAATTAAAGGCTTGCAAATTACAGATGATCCAAGATACTTGATTTTTAAAATGCTGACCACTATTTTCATTGTTTAAAACTTTTAAGAAAATGTGCTTCAAAGTAAAGGTATTGCCAGTTTATTTTATTTTATTTTTTTAAAATTATTTATTTATTTATTTTTGGCCGTGTTGCATCTTTGTTGCTGTGCGTGGGCTTTCTCTAGTTGTGGCGAGCGGGGGCTACTCTTCATTGCAGTGTGCGGGCTTCTCATTGTGGTGGCTTCTCCTGTTGTGGAGCACGGGCTCTAAGCACGTGGGCTTCAGTAGTTGTGGCATGCGGGGTCAGTAGTTGTGGCTCTCGGGCTCTAGAGCGCAGGCTCAGTAATTGCGGTGCACGGGCTCAGCTGCTCCGTGGCACGTGAGATCTTCCTGGACCAGGGCTTGAACCCATGTCCCCTGAATTGGCAGGCGGATTCTTAACCATTGCGCCACTAGGGAAGTCAGTTTAGTTTTAAAAGTTTATAAATCTTCAAAAACAAAAAAAAATCCCTTCTAAGTCTAAAGCTCTATGACAGTGTAAACATGTTGGCAGGTAGAACATGTCCTGTAAAATCAATTTTTGCTTGGTATGCTTTTATGTCTGATTTCTTAACTGTTACATAATGACATTAGTAAACTGAGCTGGCTGAACTATGCCAAACTTTGATATTTCAGCTAAAATAATTTCACAACATCTTATTAAGGAAGAGGCAAGTAATATAAAATGTCAATCAGTTTAATAAAATTAGATTTAACTTTTTATTTCCAAAGAGCAGGGTTCAGAATAATTCAAGTGGAAAAGGAGACTACATAGTTTACAATAGATACACTGGTTCTAAAGTATTTTCCATGAAAAAAAAAAAAAAGATCTAGGAATCTATAATCTACCAGCTAGTCTATATTTTGGAGCAAGTGAAAAATTCAAATAAACACTGAAAAGTGGAGCTCATTTCTGCAGAACTTCATTGGTTTCCAACCTAAAATGAGACAGATAAACATCCTATCTCCTGAAATCTGTGTATCATTAAACGTCGTGATTTCTTCAGCTTTGCTCAGAGAAATAGTAAGCATCACGAGGTGCTGAGCTGGCCTGTCGTCCCAGCTACACATGGGACAGAACCCCTTGTGAGTTATGGCAGGGCCAGGGCCAGAACTCAGGCTTTCAGAATCTGAGTCCAGCAGGTCCAGTTCTTGATGGCCAAACCAAAGAAAGCCATAAACTCAAGAGTCAGGTTGAATGCTCCATCGCTATTTACATATTAGCCAAGGCTTTTGGTATATATGCCTCTTTCTTCTGTGAAGTTTTTGATTTTTTAAAATTGAAATATAGTTGATTTATAATATTATATGTTTCACATGTTCAACATACTGATTCAATATTTTTATAGATTATACTCCATTTAAAGTTGTTATAAAATATTGGCTATATTCCCTGTGCTGTACAATATATCCTTGTTGCTTTTTTATTTTATACATAGTAGTTTGTATCTCTTGATCCCATACCCCTATCTTGCCCCTCCCCCTTCCCTCTCCCCATTGGTAACCACTAGTTTGTTCTCTATATCTGTAAGTCTTTCTGTTTTGTTACATTCATTCATTTTTTTAATTGGCGTATAATTGCTTCACAATGTTGTGTTAGTTTCTGCTGTACAATAAAGTGAATCAGCTATATGTATACATATATCCCCTGCCTCTTGGACCTCCCTCCCCCACCATCCCACCCATCTAGGTCATCACAGAGCACTGAGCTAACTCCCTGTGCTATACAGCAGATTCCCACTAGCTATCTATTTTACACATGGTAGTGTATTTATGTCAAACCTAATCTTCCATTTCATCCCACCCTCCCCATCAGCCCCGTGCCCACACATCCATTCCCTATGTCTGCGTTTCTATTCCTGCCCTGAAAATAGGTTCATCTGAACCATTTTTCTAGATTCCACATATATTTGTTTCATTTTTTAGGTTCCACATATAAGTGATAACATACAGTCTTTGTCTTTCTCTGTCTGACTTATTTCACTAAGCATAATACCCTCCTGTTCCATGTTGTTGCAAATTGCAAGATTTTATTCTTTGTTTTATGGCTGAGTAATATCCCATTTTTTGTACCACATGTTCTTTATCCATTCAGCTGTTGATGGACATTTAGGTTGCTTCCATATCTTGGCTACTATAAGTAATGCTGTTGTGAACATTAGGGTGCATATAACTTTTAGTATTAGTGTTTTCCTCTTCTTCCGATATATACCCAGGAGTGGGATTGCTGGATCATATGGTAGCTCTACTTTTAGTTTTTTGAGGACCCTCCATACTGTTTTCCACAGTGGCTGCATCAATTTACATTCCCACCAACAGTGTAGGAGGGTTCCCTTTTCTTCATATCCTTGCAAAAATTTGTTGTTTGTGGTCTTTTTGATGATAATCATTTTGACAGGTGTGAGGTGATAACTCACTGTGGTTTTGATTTGCATTTCTCTGATGATTAGTAATGCTGAGTATCTTTTCATGTGCCTTTTGGCCATCTCTATGTCTTCTCCATGACATTTTTCACAGAACTAGAACAAATACTCCTAAAATTTATGTAGAACCACAAAATACCAAGAATAGCCAAACCAGTCTTGAGAAAAAAAAAAAAAAGCTGGAGGCATCACACTCTTTGACTTCAGATTATACTATAAAACTACAGTCATCAAAACAGTATGGTACTGGCACAAGAACAGACACAAAGATCTATGGAACAGAAAAGAGAGCAGAGAAATAAACCCATACACTTATGGTCAATTAATCTATGACAAAGGAGACAAGAATATACAATGGGAAAAAGATAGTCGCTTCAATAAATGGTGATGGAAAAACTGGACAGCTATGTAAAAGAATGAAACTAGAACATTTTCTCACCATATACAAAAGTAAAGTCAAAATGGATTAAAGACCTAAATGTAGGACTGGAAACCATAAAACTCCTAGAAGAAAACATAGGCAGAACACTCTTTGACACAAATTGTAGCAATATTTTTTTGAATCTGTCTCCTAAGGCAAAGGAAACAAAAGCAAAAATAAACAAATGGGACCTAATTAAACTTAAAAGCTTTTGCACAGCAAAGGAAACCATCAACAAAACAAAACGACAACCTATTGAATGGGAGAAAATATTTGCAAATGATATGACCAATAAGGGGTTAATATCCAAAATATATAAATAGTTCATACAACTCAATATCAGAAAAACCAAACAACCCAATTAAAAATGGGCAAAAGGCCTGAACAGATATTTTTCCAAAGTTTTTGATTTTTAAATTTCAATTTTCACATACTAACTCAATAATTGCATCTTTAGTAAATAACTCCAGATCTTTTTTGAAGCAAGCAAAGTAAAGAATGTCCATTTTTAAAAGTCAGAAGACCATGCATGTAAAAACACTTGGAGACTAAAGTACTACACATGCAGCATGACTATTATTATTAACTAAGCGAATAGCCTAGAATAAGTCATTTAAATATTGTGGGTTTTAAAAAAACCTTTAAAAATGAGGCGATTAAACCATCTTCTCCAGCACTAATAATACAAGTCCTTCTGTTTTCATAGAAATCTACTTTCTATCTCTATCAAGTTTGGAGAGTCAGTCATTTTAACAATTCCAAGTATTTCAAAAGGCAAATTTGATTTTTATTACTAATAACCCACAGGCCATTCAGGAAAACAACAGGGCAACTGAAAAAACTTGTTAAAGGTGTGCATTTTTTAAAAGCAATGATACACATTTGAACTATTCATTTCCTCTACATTGTGTATCCTGCAGAACAAATGTATGCAGACAGCCAAATCAGTTTTGTGCATCAAGTCAAATTTTTGTACAAAATACAGTTTACATAGCCAGAAATCACAAGGTAAGAAAACCGAAACTTTTATCATGACCTGGAAGATTGTGGAGAACCCTACTACATACCACTTTGAAAAATGTTTCAAGAAAAGAAAAAAAAGAAAGAAAAATGTTTCAATGTTTGAAAATGTATAATGTGAAATACAGTCATTGGAAAGTTCAAAAATAGCTTGATAGACCTGTGCTCTAATAGCTTACACATAACCTCAAACAATTGCATGCAGTTTAACTTTGAACATATATAGACTTCCCAGAACAGGAAATTTCATAGGATTAAGTGGAATAGGGGAAGAGAACACCTGTGATGAGAAAAAGACCATCCCATCCACTGTGCGCTTTAAAAGAATGAATTTTATGGTAGGCGAATTAAATCTCAATAATAGAAGGAAAGAAGAAAAAAAAAAAAAAGAGGCTTCTGGGTGATGCTACATCCCAAGTGATGCTTAAGTGCCCTAAACAGGAGGCCCTGTTCATCACTTCTGGAAACTCCTTTCACTCTCGCCTGTTCTTTATCTCTACTCTCCCCACTCTGGCCACATGGCATCACGTCATACTGCCATGGACTCTGGACTTCTCATGCACCCCACTGGTCACTGGGCATAAGAAGTTGAACATGATTTTCTGAATCACCCTTCCATTGATTCTGGGTACTTCCATCCTCCTCTGCCTCCTCTTCATCTTTTTTAGGGAATTTCAGGGAATTAGGGAATTTGTATTCCATGAAGCTTTGACATACTGACAAGCTCTCTGAGACAAAAGAAAGAGATTGAACATTTGTCAACTGCTAATAAGTACCAGGGGCTCGGTGGGGTCCTGAATATCTGTTATTCTATGGATTCTCATGAATACTTATAAGGTCCAGATTCTTATTCCCATATTCTAGATGAAAACACTGAGGCTCTGAGAGCAGTTTCCACTCAGACATCTGGTGGGTAATCACCCAGATTATCTATTTTACCTTCGGAAGGCACAGCTTAAAAGCCACTTACTGAATAGAACTAATTCGAGCCAGGGAAATTACTACGCAAACTCACAAAAAATGGCATTATTTGCTGGTGCATTTGAACACAATCACACTTAAAGCAATCCCTCAAAGAACATTTTCCATTCTAGGAACAGGATGTTTATGAAGATTTGCTCTTTTAATAGTACAAAAGAAAGGAAGCAAAAAGACCATTTTTTTTCTGCAAATAAAAATAACACACAAACAACTCAGGGGGAAACTAGCCTTATTGCCACTTTGGTGGCTCCTGGGTTTGCCAGAGCAAATGTAATAGCTTTCCACTATTAATTGGGTTTGTTTCAGAGTCCCATCTGCCATCCCTTCCTCCTCCCACCAATAAAACCAAGTGAAGCTAATTTTGGATGCATTTGCCCAGACAAAGATGGAAGAGCTTCAGAATCTAGAGTTCTTGAGTTATCTTCTGGGGTGGTCCTGGTACTCGAATTTACAAAATTAATGATCTCTCAGTTGCTGCAGCCATTGACTGCTGCATGGCCAATGGTGTACCAGAACTGCTCATGGGTGTTACCTCTTGGTAGACTACCACGCTTGGAGATAGACTGCCTGGCTTTGAATCCCAGCTCCACCTCTTCCTTGCTGTGTGACCTTGTCAAGTTACATAATCGCCCTGTGCCTGTCTCCTTATGTATGAAATGGGGAGGGGAATAGCTCCCATCTCCTAGGGTTGTTGAGAGGGTTCAATGATTTAATACCTGTAAAGCACCAAGAATAGTGCCTAGCATATAGTCTGTGCTATTTAAATTTCTGTTAAATAAATAATCAAAAAAATAAAAATGTATATTGCTGTTCATTAAATGTTTTTAAGAAATTGCTTTCCTTATACCATTTGTTAACTGATTTGTCCATGTTTACATGAATTAGAATTGCTAAAAATTAACTTGCAGGACCTGATTTTCTTTGCATAAAATCAGCCAGAAACAGAGAAGGAAAAATCAACAAAGATCTCCTTTTGTGGGAAAATGGGTTAAAAATGGTCTCCCAATATTGATGATATTGCCCAAAATGATGGCTGACGGGTTCTGCAGCTGTTCCAAAGACACACACATACTGTTGCTCCAGGCTGATGAAGCAGAAAGAAGAGAAAAATGGCTTTTGCTTTAGACCCCCGCAGAGTGACAGTCCGGACAGGATCATCAACTGCCCCTGTCCCCCTGAGATTCCAACAGAAAAAGACTGGCAGATCTCTTGGCATTTCAAAGAGCCTCCCCTATTTCAGAGAAACAATTTAGGCCATTCCTGATTTCATAGCCTTGTTTCTCTTGGAAGGAAGAAAGACTGGTTTAAATATGTAGATATTAAACATTTCCTCGCAAGAAGGACTTTCTTACTTTCTCCATATCATTTCAAGGGGAGGCCAGGTAGTGCCTTGGCATTCCCCAGTGGCACCTTCTACAGGTCCAAGGACCTCTGGACACTGCTGTGTCACAGTCCTGGAAGGAATAAATCATCTTGTAGGGACAGGTGGTTTCCTCTGGAAAAAGATCAAGCTTACCCAAATAGTTGTTGCTCTTGTACATCTCGGTGATGTTGATTTTTGTGGCTCCTTGAGGAATCTCAACAACTCGGTGGTAGCCCAGGCTGGTGAGGGCATGCTTAAACACACCCGACACAACCTGACAGCCCGTGTTATCGCCTCCGCACACCCCGCATTTGTCCACGACTTTGTCGGAGCCTAGGTAGTCATCACAGCCAATGCTCTGCAAAGAGGTGGAAAACAAGAGACTCTTGTAGCGTATGTCAGGAGCATCCCAGGGAGGAAGGGGAGAGGGGATGACTGAAGATCCGTTGGTGGGTCTCGACCTGAACTTCCTTCTGCCCCCATCCAGATCCTATAGATAAGCAAGTTCATTCTTCCCTTCACTCAACAGATTTCCACTGAGCACCTACTCTGGGCAAGGAACTTCTTTCCTAGGTTATGTGTGAAATGTGCGTTCTAGGGGCGAGGTGGAAGCCACATCAGTAAACAAGTAAGTAAAACAAGCACACTTGTTAATCAGGAGAAAAATAACACAGAGAAAATACATAAGGAGGGTGTGGGGACTGGACATTTATTAAACAGGTTGGACAGTAAAGTTGTCCTGAAAATCCATCCCACTGTTGGAAGCTTTTTGGGACTTAAAACTGGGGTTTGTCCTCAAGTCTTCTGTCATAAATGACAGACGATACAAACACTTAGCCAAGTACCCCCAGCAGTAGTGTTCTCAGGCCCTGTTTCTTAGGAAATTAAATCAAATTGGTTGAGATCTGGGTCCCCACTGGTCACTGTGACTCTGAAAAGCTGAGCAGTTGGGACTTTAGCTTGGCTCGTCTAAAGCATTTTTCCCAGGGCAGAAAGGTACAGGGAAGCAAGGACCAGAAACATCGGCAAACTGGATGATATGCATGCATCTAAATAACGGGATACATCAGAGTTTAAAGGAACTCTGACCTTCCTGCGTTTCCTCCCCAATGAATCTTCTCATTATTCATGCCAAGATCTTTTTGCTTTATCTTCCCCCTCCCTATTCATGTGTTTCTTAGGCAATTTAACCTTAGGACCGAATGGAATGGTCTTCACAGAATCCTTTTCCACATCTGCAGCTGAGTCCATAGGACTCACATTCGTGTATCCTGAATTTAAAGTTGGGACATGTGGTCTGAACAGAGAAGATTCTGTCACACTTCTGTTGGCAGATAGAAGTGAGCTGATTATAGTTTGGACAATGGAATATCGGGATGACAGGATTATTTCACTGGGTTACGGGGATAGGAAATGATACTTGAAATCAGAATGGTATTTTACAACCTGAGACACATGTCTGCTGAATCAGAGGTTTGTGTTGGTTCTGGAATTCTAAGAGCAATCGTCAGACCCCACCTCAGGGGCAAAGTGCTCAGCAAACCGTTCGAAGTCCACTTTTGATTTTGTTAAACACCCCTGGCCCTGTTCATGTGGGTCCTACAGGCCAAATCCTACGGGCAGAGTCAGATCAAAACGTGTTCATTCTTTCCCCTTCGACTTCACGTTTGACTGACATCTTTCTGCAGGCACTGTACATCTGCATTATTATTTCCACATTCCTGAGTGCACATTAGTCCGTCAACAATAACTGGTCTCTCTTCACAAACAGCTTCTCTGTAAAACATTATTTCTGACAATAACAGAACATCATCTCAACATGTTCCTCCACATCCAATTAGCCCTTCAAAGTGCCATGTTTGCTATGAATTTCTCCTCCCTCAAATATTTCTTGCCCTTGCCCTGTGCACGTTTTTAGCAGAAAAATAAGGAAAACGCCTTCTGTGCATGGTTTCTAGCCCACACCCCTGCTCCGGGTTCTCCTTTGCCTTGAAACAAACAAAAAGGCCACCATCAGCAGAAGTCTGGGAGAGTAGATCCCACGTCGCTAGCTAAAGAAAGATTCTAACTGAATGGAGATGCCTCTGATTCTCACTGAAGGCGAAGACGAACAGAAAAGCTGGCAGCACTCACATCCTGCCCTGTCTAGCAGAATCTTAACTTCTTTCCTTCCCCGCTGCGCGATCCATTCTTGCTACCCCGGCCTCAACTCAACCCAGGTGGAGCTCATTCCCTTGGGGCACTCCATGTAAAAGCAGCAATGTGTTCCAAGGCACAGAAGTAGGAAAGAACCCTGAGGAAGCAGGAAATCATGCTCATAGACAGACATGGTTGAAGTGTAGGTTTGCTGCTAAGGATGAAAGGAGGCTGGAGAGTTTAGCTGAATCTGTTAAGGATCTTGTTTGCCAGGGTGAAGAATGGGAATTTTATTCTATCATATCAACAACCACGGAAGAAGGTGGGGGCCGTTCTCAGATTTGTTTTTCAGGTGAACTTCAGCTGTAGTGAGGAGTGGGTCTTAAGAGAGGGGACAGCAGGCAGTCCAGTGAGTTTTTCTCTCGTCAGTGGGGTGTATGGGATATTTCAGGAATGAACAAGAACCTCCGAAGACAGGGACTGACCCTGCATGAATCCTCAGCCTGCAGCCCACTTAGAATGGTATGAGATCACAGGGAAATTACACAGACGTGGATTGCTGCAGACAACCACACACACAGACAAAACACCATTTTATCTTGGAAACAGACACTATATTAAAATGCTCTGCACATTCCAATGGATCCCACAGCAGATTTCCTGCACCACACTGCCACTCAGGATGAATCTAGACAATGGGGAGGGAGGGCTGCAGCAGTTTTTCCTGGTAGATGTCTAAGAGCCTGGAGGTTGGCTTCAAGGATGCATGTGGCTGCACAAGTGATGCCAAGAACTGAAGGTAACATCCTGCCTCCTCAAAGCCCATCTCTGGACTCTGAGCATCCAGGGTTCACTCCTTAAGAGAGAAGTCAGAACAAGGAGTGTGTGAACCTTCCTTGAGGGGTGACAAAAGGCTAACAGAACACCCTTCTAGTGTTCTAGTGCCTAGCCAGGGTCTTCGAGAGGCTCAGTTGCTATGGAGTTGCTAAATGTCCCATATGCAGTTCGCAAAGCAGGAGGGACAACCCCATAACGCGAACTGGGCAGCTGACGTGCTTTCAAGACCTTTACTTTTAGCGCTGAGGGCACAGGTAAATTACATATCTGACAACTGTCCCTTCTCTTGTATGGGGCTATTATGAAGATCAGATGATACAATGAGGGAAAATTTGGACTTGGAGTCCAGGCAGGGCATGGCTAAGGAAGTGACCTTTGGGCTAGAATCTGAAGCACAAGAAGGATCAATCATGGCAAGATCTAAACACGTAAACACACATTCTATCACTAATGTTGTCGAGTGACTGCACTGGGCGAAATCTGGGAAATCCCAGGCTGACTCTGACATGGGTCCTGAATATGGGAATTTGAATCTAAGTGGGGCGATTAGACACACATGCAGAAAATCACATGCTATTGGGCAACGAGGAGTCCCTGCATTCTCTATGTCATGCTGGGCCAGATCAATTCTCTTTTAGAAAGCTGATCATTAACAACGGGGTGCATCAGTCTGGAGAATGTGGCAAGATCCCAGTCTGAACTAGGGGAATGATGATGGCATCAAGAGGATTTGAAAGATGCTTAGGAAGCAAAATGGACAGGCCTTTGTGAGGTAGAAGGGAACTCAAATCATTGTCTTCCTCCTACCGCCCCCCCTCAGCATCATCAAACCTAACATTTACAGTCTATGTCATATTCCAGGTCCTCTGAATATGTGGTTTTCTCATTTAATCTTAAAAGCAATCTGTGCTATTGCTGCAAAACTAGGAAACTAAGACTTAAGAGAGAGGTTAGGTAACTGGCCCAAGGCTATGCGGCTAATAAGAGGTGGGGCTGGATTTGAACACAAATCCCATGCTTGTAACCATTATGCAAAAACTGCCCCCCTCCAAAGGATCAGAGGTCACACTGAGGGTTCTAGCTTTGTCGAAAGAGTGGATGGTGACTGTGACCTAGGTGCAGAGGAGCAAGTTCAAAGCACGTTACTATAGTGACTGTGAGAGCCTGGTCCAGAAGTGACTCTGGCATTCTCCTCTTCCAACATTATGAAGCACCAAGCAAATTTTGCATCTCTCTCATGTTGACTTGTTTTACCATTGTACACACAGTAAGTGAATAAATATTTTAGCTCATCTTCCCATCACATTACTGTCACATAACTTTCTTACTGTTATAACTTTTAATTTTGAGATAGTTTAAGACTCACAAGAAGTTACAAAAACAGTACAGAGCATTTCAGTGACCCATCACCCAGGCTCCTCCAATGATAGTATCTCACATTAGCACAGCGTGTTGTCAAAACCATGCATATCATGGACATCAGTATAACATATTAACTCAAGGATAAACCTTATTTGGATTTTGCCATTTTTTACCTGCACTTTTTCTTGGTGTATAGGTCTACACAATTTTATCACATATATAGATTCATGTGCTTTGTTGCTTTCTTTCAAGCAGCTGGTATTTTCCTCTAAAACATGGAGGTATAAGTTGATAAGTGGAGCTGACGTCATTTAGCAGGAAAAGCAGTTCGGCATGAGGGAAAGAATGTTGCACTGGGAATCAGGAAACCTGGAGCACAGTCCTGGCTCAGTCCCTGACTTATGTGTGATGCTGGGTGGCTTGCTTCTCTCTGGGCTTGGTGCTGAAAACATTTCCACCACCATGCAGATCTTTCAGGCGACAGTGCTCAGAAATGAATCTGACCTGAATTCTGGTTTGCATATCAGAAGTCTGGTCAGCTGGTCTCTGATGGGGTTGACTTAATAGTGCTGGTCTGTGTCTCTAAACTCTTTCAGAGGCACCACCAAAGTGCCATCAGTGGGCACTTAAGGTGACACTGCTGGACCTGGGTCTCATGCTGGCTCTGCCACTTAGGAGTGCTGCATCATTGGACCTGTTGATCAGCCATTCTGAGCCTCAGTTGATCTGTGGCTGGGGCGGTACCTCATAGCACTATTGGGAGGATCAGATGAGGTAAACACGGAAGGCATTTAGCAGGATGCTGGATAGGGTGGCTTCTCAGGCAACTCTGGGCTTATCATTGTCTTCATAGACTTGGTTTCAGCTGGAATCTATCCATTTTAAAGTAAATCCCATCCTTATATAAGTGTTCAGACTCACTCTTATTTCTATAGCACTTTCTATTACTTCTCAGTTGCAGATATTCTCTCCTTCATTTGGAGAAATTCAGAAAAGTGTGAAGGGCTAAGAAAAGGCCAAGTTCTCCATAAAGGTAAGACAGCTTACGTGTCTCCTTTACACCCTTACTGCTCCAGTAGCATTGAGTGAAAAAGGACAGAACAAACATCTGGTCCCTGGCCCCTGATCTATATTTCATCTCTCTCTTTTTGTTTTTTTCGCTCACCATGTACTGTCGTTCAAAAGAGATATTTCTTGTTGTTACAAAGGCAATTGGACAAATATCATATATCCTTATACTCTTCCAGTGATTTTTGCAACATGTTGTAGGAAAATTTTATAGGTTGTAAGCCATCACAGGAGAAATTGCTCAAGAATTGCCTCCAATTGTATGCCAAAATTAACCTAAATGAAATTTCCTGTGGGAAATGAGCAAGTTGGATGACATATTTGGTGGTGAATTTCACAGGGAGGAGGCCTCTGTACATCATGGCAGGGTAGGCTGGTGCCAGGCGTGCAGATAGTGGAGCTTCTGATTCCCTAATGGGAAGCAGATGTTTCTGTGTGTGCTCAGTAAACACATCAGATAGGGTGAACTCAACTGGTTGGTTAGATGACACCGACAGGTAAAACAATGTGCCTTAATAACCATGCTTTCCCAACAGTGTGGGAGAACGTTATTATTAAAATGATTAGTCGCTAACACCAATTTACTTACATTTACAGTGAGCTAATTCGTGGAAATACATATGGATGCCAAAACTTTTATTCATGACACCCTGTTGAAAGAAATCTTTTGCCTATGATAAGTATCTCCCTCTTATTACGGTCAGGAATGTAGATCAATACCACCTTGCTGGAAAGCTATTTAGCAATATATACTGTCCGACCCAGGAATCCTTCTAGGAATTTACACTAAGGAAATTATAAGAAATGAGGCCAACAATTTCTCTATGAAGGAGCTCATCACAGTATTATTATTAATGAAAAAATGGAAACATCCTAAATGTCTAACATAGGGAAATAGTTAAACAATATACAGAAATCCTCTGGGAAACACGGGAGGGATCTTTTTCCAGTTGTTTTTCTACTGAAAATATTCTAGCACTTGTGCCAGCACGACTGACCCTCAATATGGTAAACGTTTCCTGAGGAGCCTGTACTATGTGCCAATACGGTGTTAGGCAGGGGAGACATGAAGTAGGAACCAACACGGTTCCTACTTATGGTCTAAATTAGGGGTCAGCAAACTACCGCCCACCGGCCGTATCTGGCCCATCACCTGTTTTTATAAATAAAGGTTTACTGGAACACAAACATGCCCATTACTTACAGTTTACTCACTGTCCAGAGCTGCTTTTGTATTATAACAGCAGAGTTGAGTAGTTGCAACAGAGATAGTATGGCCCACAAAGCCTAAAATACTTATGATTTAGTGATTTACAGAAAAAAATAAAAAAGCCAACCCCTGGTTTAAATCAAAAGGCAGACACAATGCCATCTTTCAATATGGCGTGTCTATGTTCAGAGGGAGGCATGCAGAGCCCCGCACAGACAAGGCCGAGGCTCAGGTTGAAGGCTCCAGTCTGCCCCTGACTGACCCTCATCCTGCTGCCCACTTGATCCGTCCCAATGTGTCTCAACTATAATACGGAAGGCAAAGAGTTACCTTCTACCTCAGTCGTTTTCTTCTTTTCCTTAAGCAGAAAACACATACCTTTCAAACAAAACCTCATGGAGAAACAGAGAGAACTCCAATACGTAAAATGAGAAAAGCAGAACTGTTCTGGTTGAAGAGGGGCTGGCAGGGTTTGGAAGCCCGCGTCTCACCTTCCTGCTGGCTCTCCCTCACGGCCACGGTTTCTCAACTGTGGCTCTAGTGCCAATTTGGCCTAGATAGTTCTTGGTTGTGGGGATTGTCTTCTGTGTTGTAGGATGGTTAGCAGCACCCCTGGCTTCTACCCACTGGATGCCAGTAGCAACCCTCCCCCTCAGTATGACAAACAGAAATGTCTCCAGACATCGCCAAATGTCCCTTTGGGAACAAAACCACCCCCGGTTGAGAAGCACTGCTCTAGTTTATTCCACAGCTCACGGAACACCGAGGAGCACAGATCCCCTGGAAAAAAGCTTTAAAACAATGGCAATTTCCTAGAAGCGCAAAAACAGTCATCTGTAAGTGTCAGAAGCTAATGAGCACAGAATACTTAATTATCCAGTTTTAAAAAACACTTCCCCACTGTTATCAGGCTAGCCAGTAGCCTTCTAGAGCCCTTGAATCTTGCCTTTTGGCTAAACTTCATTATGAGCAGGTTATGTACTGGAAAGGGCACAGTGCCTGGTATACAGTAGGTGCATAGTAAGTGTTGAATGATGTAGCAGCTGCTTGAGGAATCAAGAGATCAAAATGATAGGAACCAACTTGCTTCTTGAACTGGATCATCTCTAAGTCTCTTCTGGTGCTAAATTGTTTCTGGGGAAAAAAAAAAGATACAGCCCTGATGTGAAGAATCCTGCCATGTCTAAAGTCAGAGGAGTTTGCTTCATGTAGACAAAATTAAACTGGAAACAGGAATCAACAGGAAACAAACTGACAATGTCATTCATTTGGAGGTAATAAATGGTCCATGTGATAAAAGGTATTTTGGCTTCCTTAAAGAAGGTAATTGTGAAACTGGCAATCTGGTTTTAATGAAGCTTATGGCTGTCACTTTTCAGTACCTCATCTTATTTCATTAGAGAACAGCACCTTACCAAGTGATTCCACTGGAAGAAAATGTTGGTGCTCTCCTAGGATAAAATTGGGTGAGAATCAACTACATGACTGTTTACAAATCTGAGGGAAGTGGTCCTGAGAGGGAAACATTTGATACGCAGTGAGAGAATTACCACCCCTCTTCCCACTGGGGTTGTCTTTCCCTGGAGAGTAGGGGTATTCCAAACTCTAAAATTTCAGTGCTAAGCTTTCATGATCTTCCTCCCTGATGGACTGAAATGGTGGGGGGGGGGCATGAATGAATTACAATAAGGACAACTGTTCTATTATAAAAGTAAGGTGTCCATATTTCTGTACAGAATAGTAGAAACCTCTGGACTTCCACTTTACTTTTAAAATGTAAGGCTGACTGGTAAATTCTCTGTTTAAAGAGAATTCTGTTTAAAGTATTTGGTCAGATTGTATCTTCACTCTGTAGGGCCTCAGGAGGGATGGGTCTGTGAGGAGCTGTGGTCTGGGCAGCCAAGGGGTCAGGGTTAGGAAGTTTCTTGCAGAAAGGAGCAGAGAGATACTTGTCTACACTATACAGGGCAAAGTTCTGGAAGTCAGATTACTAGCAAAAAGGCAATAGCGAGTTGGGTGGATGAACTGTGCTCTAGGATGGAGGCTGCTTGCACACTGGCCCAATTTACACGGCCTCCTGGGTGCAGACAGCTGGGATCCACAGGTCCAATCAAAAGGCCCTTGGAGGACTGTGGGGGAATCCAGGGACCAGCAAAGAGGGAGGCTGGTGCTTGTCCTTGTCATTTCCTTGACTCACAGCCTATCTCTAGACCTGCCTGTTTGCATTTTTCTCCACAAGGTGGCACCTATAAGCCTTTGTAAAAGGGTACTCACAGAAGCAACTAGTTTAGGGACACGAAACAGTGGTTAAACATTAAAAGGAATGATAGTCGAGAAACATAAGAAGGGTAGACTCAGAAATTCAGGGTGACTATATTTACTGTGCTCTTATGTGCAAGTTGCTGCCATGTTGTTAAGATGTGATGTTCATTTCTCAAAATGTTTTTGTGGAGCATTTCAAAACGTGGGTGGGATATTCAGGCCTTTTATTTCCAGAATGTTCAAGAAAGTGCTTAAAAAGCTGTGTGAGTTAAACTTTGGGGGCTACATGGGCTTTTTCGATGTCACTGGGTGATCTCTTCAGGGATGGTTGAGAAGACTGGCTGGGTGGGTGGGTTAGTGGGTGAGGGACAGGAGATGAGAAGAAAAGCGGGCTACCAAAGCACGAGGGCTCGAATCCCAAGACTCTTGAGTGGGGGAAGGGCACACTGAAACGCTGTTGTCGGAAGATGCTTGGCAGACACGGGCAGTGGGTTAGAGATGGAACAGACTAGAGATTGAGAAGCACACAGACAACTACACTGAAATGGGCACAGTGGGATGGTGGCCTGGACCAGAGAGATGGAATTAGAACAGAGGGCAAGGGCACACCAACGTTAGGCTGGAGGAATGACCAATAGAGTGATGAAGGATGGTCTATTGAACGTGAAGTAAGGAAGACTTGGAGGTCCGTGGCTTTGGAATCTGGAAGATTAGTAGTGTTGCCTGTTTCAGGCAGAAGCTTTCCTAGGGAAGTAGGCCTTTGATGGAGTCATCTTAGAGTGAGGGTCTGAGTGTACATCTTGATAATTACTAATTCATTCATTAAATTTAGTCATATTAATTCTCTCTCCCTCTTTCACTGGAACTTTCCTCTAGAACACTAAACTTTTTTTTTTTTTTTCCAACGGAGCACAGGCTCCAGACGTGCAGGCTCAGAGGCCATGGCTCACGGGCCTAGCCGCTCTGCAGCATGTGGGATCCTCCCGGACCGGGGCACGAACTCGTGTCCCCTGCCTCGGCAGGCGGACTCCCAACCACTGCGCCACCAGGGAAGCCCTAAACATTTTAAAAATTTTAGCTTTTTGGATAGGAATCCTTCCAAACTATATTTTTCACTCCTCTGTTTTGATTTTCTTTTTTAAAAATCAAGAATAATAAGCACTATTTGACCTTCTCTAACCCCACTGCTACCCAAAGTGTGGCCCATGGACCAGAAGCATAGGCATCATCTGAGAGCTCGTTAGAAACCCTGGGGCCCACTGCAGGCTTAATGAGTCGGAGTCTACATTTGAGTAGCATCCTCAGGTGACTCCTGTGCTATCTGAGATTATTTGACTTTCTGGATCACTTTTTGTTTGCTCCGAGTTCTTTCTACTTTTCCCAAGTTGCCCAACCAATTCTCCCACCCGGTCAAAACAAAGACAACACAACACCATCACCCTCTAGGTTAAAAATTAAAAAGAAATAATGCCTTTGGGAAGCTTTCCTCTGTGATATTTTTAATAGGGACTGGGTGGAGGCAAGACACACATTCCTAAACAGAGTCTCTTGAGAATCCCAGTACCGGACAGCAGGAAGGGCTCTGGGAGACCCAGCCCCTTGCTCCAGGGATGAAGAACAAAGTCTCAGGAGGGGAAGTGATTTCTCCACGGTGGCAGAGAGAGGACTTCCTCTCTCTAGAGGCTACAGGCTAGAGACTCCTTTTCCTGATACTATGATGTCCCCCTGCTCCTTCTGAGGCAGGATTTTAATGTTTCCTCACTTAAATGGTCTATGTTCTTTTTTTTTTTTTTTTTTTTTTTTTTGTGGTACGCAGGCCTCTCACTGCTGTGGCCTCTCCCGTTGCGGAGCACAGGCTCCGGACGCGCAGGCTCAGGGGCCGTGGTTCACGGGTCCAGCCGCTCCGCGGCATGTGGGATCCTCCCGGACCGGGGCACGAACCCGCATCCCCTGCATCGGCAGGCGGACTGTCAACCACTGCGCCACCAGGGAAGCCCGGTCTACGTTCTTTTCTTTCTTCTTCTTACGTCCCTGTAACCATGTGAAAAAGGTTTTGTCTACCAGCTAGAATAGCGACTCCTTTTCGAAAGCAAACTGCCTCTGTGAAAATACTTGGATAAACTGCATGGGCTGGGAGGTGGGACCCTGAGGCCTGAGGGTCAGCAGAAATCAAGGCAACAAGAGATAATGGCTAAACTGAGATATAGCTAAATAGAAGAGTCTGGTTTTGCTTCCAGAGCTGGAGACGGAAGAAAGGGACAGAAAAGAGAAGGAGGAGAGAAGTTATGAGATTGTGGAGGGTCAATGAGAAGCCCTGAGCGGCTGGGAGCACTGTTAACACTGACCTTGAATCTGAAGTGTGCTTGCTGTGATTTAAACCTCTCTTTGTTCCCAGACTTCCCAAGTCTTCACTGAAGACTTAACATAACATCTACGTTATGTCTATTTTCCTGCCTTTAAAATTCCTGGTTTAGGTTCCTTTAACCCCTCTTCATTTCCATAATCTGAAATAAAAATTCCTCTTCTATGTTCCCACATCTTCAAAAGTTTTTCTTCTAGACACAGGGATGCCCGCCTAAGAGCATCCCTAATGTATTCCTGCAGGTGACATCATCTTTCTGAGCCTTAGTTTCCTTCCCTGTAAAGCAAGGGTATTGAAATATAGTTTCTCAAATCTGTTGTGAAGATTGAATGAAAACATGCAGATGAAGCCACTTAGCTCGGAACTGGCTTGGACTTGGGGCTGGAGAAATGTTGGCATGCTTTCCTTCTCCTTGAGGCTGCACCTGCCTCCCTTCAGTGACCTGTCCCTGGGCATGGCCATGGGAATCCTTACTCTCACACCAGGCACACACATCTCTACTCTAACAGAGGAGGTTGTTCTGTTTGCACTGTCCACAGAAACCCCACTTCTATTTACACACGATTCTCAAGTGGTGTTCCAAGCCAGGGTTGTAACGGCAAACTGCTATGATCTATTTGCATTTCAATAACATTCTGGGACAATGGGGATCAAGAATTCCAGAGATTTTCTTATAACTTTGTTACCTCTCTATTTTTTTTTAAAAAAGTGTGGGTTTGCTTGTTTTGTTAATCTTTCCTGGTTTGTCCAGGAAAGCCTTATGGAAAGCCTCAGACGTTGTAAAGAGGTTATGTTCATTTCAGAAACAGAGCAAGGAAGGCTGTGGGTGGAGCTCACAGCTCAGGCATGTTGAAGCACTGTCTTAGATGCACTATAGGTGGAAAACAGATGCAAATAGGGATTCAAGCAACTCCCAGGGATTCAGGCAGTAGGAAGCCCCACATATATATTTGATAGCTGTCATGGGTAGAGTACTGGCCACGTGCTAGGCACCTAACATGTTATCCTGTTTAATTATCTTGACTATCCCTACTTTATCGAAGCTCACGGAAGATAAGTAATGTGTAATGCAGGGGTGGTGATGGTGGGTTTGAATGAAGGGACTTCTGGCTCTTTCTCCTTTGCTACTGGCATAGTCCCTTAGCCCAGTGGAAATCTTTCTTTACCTTAAGAACAGAACCTGGTAGATGGCCGATCAAGGGCTACATATACCGAGGGCTAGAATGTCCAAGAAATCAAATAAGGCTAATTCTCTCTTATTGTTCTATCTCTAGGGCTGCTCTCTGGCTTTTCCCAAGACCCTTTCACGGGGTGCTACTTACGGTCTGAGGACTCCCACAAGGGCTGACTGAACTGTTTCCGCATCTCCTTCCTATAGCTTCTCTTTGTTCTCTTGTCCCCCCGCAAAGTCCCATGCCGTCTCTTTCCCCTCATGAAGCACTCATTCACCTAAGGGAGGGGACATCTATAACACCATCCTTTCTCTCATAACAAAATCATAGGTCCGAACTTATTTATTGAAATGGTAACTAGCTTTCTCATTTGTCTTGCTGGGAATGGAAAGTGTTGGTGCACCAAGCTGGGAAATATTTATGACTCAAGGACAAACATCATTCCATGAGAGGTATCATTACCCAATCCAAGAGCTTGCTCTTTAGGGCTAGACTGACCAAGAAATCAAATAAAGATGATTCCTTTTTACTCTCTCTCCTAACCATAGGTGCATCCAATGTGAATATTTATTTCATTAAGAAATAAAGGGGCTTCCCTGGTGGCGCAGTGGTTAAGAATCTGCTTGCCAATGCAGGGGACACAGGTTCGAGCCCTGGTCCGGGAAGATCCCACATGATGCAGAGCAACAAAGCCCATGCGCCGCAACTACTGAGCCTGTGCTCTAGAGCCCACATGCCACAACTACTCAGCCCACGTGACACAACTACTGAAGCCCGCATGCCTAGAGCCCGTGCTCCACAACAAAAGAAGCCACCACAATGAGAAGCCTCGACACCACAACAAAGAGTAGTCCCCGCTCGCCGCAACTAGAGAAAGCCTGCACACAGCAAGGAAGACCCAACGCAGCCAAAAATAAATAAATAAAATTAAAAAAAAAAAGAAAGAAAGACATTGTGTTCCATGCATGCTCAGAAGGAAGAAATTTGGCTGAAATATTTAAACACGAAGGCTCCTTCACGCTTCTTTTGAAGGATGTCTAAGAACAGGGTTATCTGTCAAACTCAATGTGTTCCATAACAGTAATTCAGGTGGCAGCCAGATGAATAATTCTCACGCTTGCAGAAAATTTCCCTTCTGCAACTTTAAACCAACTTTAAGGTAGGTAGGGCAATGGCAGATAGGATACCCACACATGGCTTCCAAGTGACTGCATTACCTATATGCACTTGTGTACATAAATATTTAGGACATGCAAACCAGTTGGATAAACGTTGATTCTTCACCATCTTTGGTGGAACCCTGAAATTCTTAATTTTCACCAGTCCCTTCTTTAAACAGATCATATTTATGAGCTTTTAAGTCATGCCCCCCAGATGTATAAGCGTAAGAAAGGCTAATGTTGTGATTTCAGGTAATCTATCCTGCATGTGGCTGTGAAATTTATCTTCCCAAAATACAGCTGTCATCATGTCAGTCCTCTGGCTCAAAAGGCTTCCTGATGTCAGTTGTCACTTAAACAAGCTGATTATTTTCTCCTAGGCATTATGCCTATATTTAAGTTCCTGATTCCAGGTGGAAAGGAGTGCCTGGGGCTATAGTATCTCAAGAGTGAGCTTTACCCCAGGTGTGATAACTGAGTGAAAGTAGAAATTTTGAAAATGATCCAGCATCATTACACTTTGACAGCAAAAATACTTTGTTAAAGTGACAGTACCTATTAATTAGCAATCCTAATTACTAATTCTGCTCTAATCTGTTGGGTTGGTTTTGTGATAATAAATGGAGACAAAGTTTGTAAAAAGCATCTGACACAGGGGAGGAACTCAATACATATTATGTTTTATTTAATGTCAAGTTAAAGATAACATAGAGGGCAAATTCAAAGAAATACAAACAAATGATATTCATTCCTAGCTTAAACAATAGCTGCCTTGGAATGTTACTTAGCTAGAGAACAGCCGGGCTGCGTATACTTCAAGGAATGTGGAATGGCAGCAAATATGGAAGTAAAAAGAAAAGCATTTCTCTGGCAGAGTAAAAGAAACCCTAGTTAAAAGAGAGCCAGAGCCAAAGTCAAAAAGAGTCAAAAATTCAGTTTTGACAATTGATGGACTCTCTGGACCCTATAAGAAAGGCAGGTTCTCATTATTCAGAGTCCATAGAGGTGCTGATGGATGCCAAGAAAAGCAACAGAAAGAAAGGAAACTGGTACTTGTTGAGAATCTAGTAAGGTGACAATATTTACTACCATTTTAATAGAGAAGGAAAGAGGTCATATAGCTAAGAGTCAGGCCATGAACCCACAGCTATCTAGCTCAAACTCTTAGAAGCAGAATGATAGGGTGGAAGCCAAACAGGCGAGGTGAATAGTGACTGAGACAGTGAACACAGTGGTGAACAGCACACACTAAGGGGGAAAAGCAGGAGCTACGAGAGAGGGAGTGAGAACAGCTCTGGAAATGGGTGAACGTAGTGCCCACAAAGGCAAGTGTCCTCTCGATGAGGACATGCAGCCTGGGGTTGACAGTGACGGAGAGAAAAATGGCTTCTGACTGCCTGCTCTTCCCTGATAGTTCACGGAAGGGACTCTCTTAATATTGTGTTGGACTTGCTTTTTATAGTCATGGGAAAGCTGCAATTTCTCAGAATCTTTGGGTTCTCTCTTATCCATTGTCTCCATGTGTTGCCTGAAGCCCTGGCACGAAAAATTTTCCCAACCACTTTTTCCTGTTGTAACAAAAGGATCTGATGGAGGCTTTCTCTCCAGTACAGACCCAAGGGTCTATAAATCTTTTGGACAGCCTCTATTTCTTATTAGACTCACTCTGCCTCAAGCCTCCAGAATGTTCTCTTTTGACTAGTGAGTGGAAAGGGAAGCTAAAATCATGGCATCATGAGCTTATAGACCAGGATTTCTCCAAGACCACCTTTTCTCTGAGTGTATTTGAGTCATCCTAGCAATCCTGGGGCTTCCCTTTTGAGGCCTAAGGTCACCCTCTTTGAGACTGTATTCTATATGTTTGAGGGCTACAAAGAAATCCCTGTAGATTCAATTTGCTCAGCTTGTATTTTAAGTAAGATAGGAAACAGCCTGCTCTTTTTAAGGTACAGAAACTTCTAGAGATCTTGAGCAGAGGAAGGCTATAAACCTATAACTTAATAGGTGCTTTGGTAGAACATTGATTTTGAGTTGTTGACTAAGATTTTACCCCTGAGATGGGAAGTGAACTGGAGTGCTCCAGAGTTATTGGAAGTGTCTACTTGAACACCGGAAAAATCTTTGCCTCAAATAAGTTGGGAATAGTGACATTGTTGACACAAAGCCATTCAGATGGTAACTAGCAGAATGACTTATCTGCTTCTTAGGATGGCTGGAAAACCATATCATCAGCGTAGACGAGGATGTGTGTCTTCCTCTCTGCTGTCGTTCAAAGTCATTGACAAATTGAACCAGGTTTTTTTTTTTTTCTTTTTTTAATAAAAGCTAAAATGTCAGGGAACAGAACACGAACAAGGGTGGCATAGGGCATTGACCTAGCTGGCCATGAAAAGCAAATTTGGATTTCTTTGTAAATTTGGACCTTGCAGTTGCCAGTGAGTGTTAGCAAATACCCCACTATCTCTCCTTGCTGTAGAAAACCACAGTTCTCTATTTTATACAAACATCACTAAAGTGGGTAGGAACAATAATAAAACGGATTTTCAGCAAAGGATGTCCTTTTCAAAAAATATAACTTTTAATTTCTTTTCCTAACAGATTTTTGTAATATAGAGAAGAACAAAATGGTCCAACCCATAGGAGGAGGAGGCGGCTTATCATAGTAAAATCAGTCTTATTACCAAGTATTCCCACTAAATAAAGAATGCTAGAATCACAGACTTAGAGCGGAAGAAACCATAGAAGTCATCTGGTCTAACCAAGGTCAGAGGAGGTAACGTTAAGGGGCCAAGATCCATACTGGTGTCAGCCTAGGAACAATTGTTCCCTGCTGAGACCCTGGACAGGTCACTGGGGCTAATTTAACTGATAAAACGTGTGTGCTAGACTAAATAGGCTTTCAAGCTATTCTAAGGTTGTATTTTAATGGTTTCATAATCTTTAAAACATGTTTGTAAAATATGAAGAACTTGATAAACATCCTTTTTAACCATTGTATATGCCTAATTATAACACACTGGACACTGCTGTATTAACTCATTCTTATGCAGCCCTCAGGACAAATTGCTCCCATTTTTAATCAAAGAGATTCCCTGTCTACAATTTTCAATTTGTTGTCTGTCTTAATCAGGAATGC
>NW_006795663.1:663943-673988 GCF_000442215.2 Lipotes vexillifer
GGAATGCCTCAAGAACTGTAAGCTAAAATAAAATTCAGAAATAAATTGGATGCTCAGGCATCTAAAATCATTTTCCACATTCTATGTGCTAAAATTTCTACTCAACAAAATAGCCATGTGCTCACTAATTGCTGTTATAACAGTTAGATGCTAATGTTTTCATTAAAATTAATACTAACACAACACATCGAGTTTTTAAAAATTTATTTTATGATTAGGATCTCTCATACCACTTTGTTTGGAAAAAAGAGCATTGCTGCTAAAAAGTGAAGACTATAAGCTTAGATAATTTAGCACAAGCATAGCACTTATTTTTTACATAAATTAACTCATTGAATTTTCCCAACACCCCAAGAGGTAGATGATATTAATTCCATTTTAGAGACGAGGAAACTGAGGCACAGGGAGGTTGAGAAAATTGTCCTAGATTAGCAAGCTATTGAGCTAGAATGTAACCTGGGCAGTCTGGTCCCAGAACATGGACTGTTAACTCCAACTCTCACTACCTCTCCTGATGACCTCATGGGTGCCTAGTGACCCTAACCTTGTAAGACATTTCCCTTCTTGGCAAGAACCCTGTCTATCTGTTTGTTTGACCCTCTCCCACTGTCAGGGAGCTCCCCACCTGCTGAGGAGGCCGTTCATCCCTGAAAGACTCTGACTTGTAACAAATCCTCCCTTTGGAAACCACTCTCTGTGTACCTTCCACCAGTGCTCCAAGCTCTGATCTCTGGAGACCTTTGGACACTGGCCTGTCCCACTTCCTTTCTAATATTTTCCATTTGGTTTGAAGTTTTTGCCTAAAACAGTCCTTTTCCTCAACATTATCCCCTCTTTGTCAGGACTATGGGATGAGACTCTGGTGCAAGGAAAGCCCTAGATTTCCAGCTCCAAAGATGAATGATCTAGAATAACTTTACTGATGTACAGTATCAAAAATATATTTTCAGTATCGGACCCTTTCTAGCATTTGGTTTTTCGGAGAAAACAGGGGCTTGAAAATACCCCTTTCGCGAATCTTCTTTCTATGACAAAGTATTTGCCCTTTTCACTCCTCTATTAAAAAGATGACATAAGAAATTTTATACTGTGAAAAAAGATAAAATTACTATTAAATAGCAATGACACTGAGTAATAACTGGAAACTCTGCCTTTGGAATCATGCTCTCCTGGGGTTCCAATCCTGTTGGCCACTCTGGCTGTGTGACCTTAGGCAAGGTGCTTAAATAAAAAAAATTATAGTAATTTAAGCCACAAGAGGAAAGCATTTCTCACGGTACTTGGAATAAGAGTTTGTGATTGTTGTTAACAATTACAGTATAAAGATCTGGAGTGTTTAACAGGAAGAAAAGAAGACAGACTTGCTAGATGGCTCTAAATATTGGAGGCTTTGTCACATGGAAGAAAGATGTCCTCTTCGTGGTCCCAAGAGGCTGGACTGGGACCAACAGGGGGATTGTACAGAAAGACCTATCACGTTACTGGTCCCAAAATGGAGTCTCAGTGAATGCCTGCCTCATAAGATTGCTGTGAGGATCGGATGGATCTGTATAACGGACTTAGCACTGAGCCTGGAACATAGTAGGCACTCAATAAATCTTAGCTATGCTCAACATCAATAGTCAGAATGGACTGAGGATGGAAGCGTCTGGAAAGAAAGGTTTAAATCATCAGGTGAGTCACTATATTATCGAAGAATTAATTAAACACCTATCATGCGCCTAGCACTGACACAATCCTCTAGGAAAATCAAAAGTGGGGTATGTCACGTCTCTGCTCTCAGTGGGCTTAGTGTCTAGCCCGGGGGATGATATCTATGAGCAAAATAAACAAGAGATCAACTGCAGTTTGGGGAATGCCTGGAATGCCTAAATAATATTCAGCACAACTTGGGTCTTTGTGTCATGCTGTCCTTTTGCTCTTGGCTCTGAAGGAGTCACCTGGTTTGGTGGCCTCAACTTGTAACAGGGAAATCAACCTAACAATGGAAATTTCAAAACCAGTCCTGGGCAAACCCTGGCCCTCTTGCCATAAATTAGCCACCAGGTTTTGCTATTGTGTGCCCTCTAACTTCACTACACCAGACTAGAAACTTGCTTTTTTTTTTTTACTGCTTTTCAAATCTTCCCCAAATATTACTATTTGGTGGCTAAAAAAGACTACCATTTTTTCTTGACATGTCTCTACTGAGAAAGGCCAGTAATATACATTATGAGATGTATTATTCTTCATGACACTAAAGTAAACTTTATTTTGAATAAGAAAAAATATACCTGAATATATTTTAATGCTTTTCTGGCTTGCTCTTTTTGCTAAATGGGTTACTTGTAATTGACCTAGACCATCCTATAAGAATTAGCAGATGAGAATCCCCAGGGATATACTGGCAGTAGGTCAGGATTACATAAAGCCACAAGATAAAGATCATAATTCTTTGTCGATTAACATTTGAAGTTAACTGGAAGTCTTTTAAAATATTTAAATCCCAACATTTTCATCGACCTTGTGCTCAAGTTACATCTAAGTGTCTTGAGCAAAGAACATACAAAATTTAGCTCTGTATGCCTTTCAGAACTAGCACATACTAAGTGATAATAATTCTTGAATTAAGTAAAATTTTATGGCTGCAACTGGGCTTCCTTTTCAGTTTACAGAATGTCTCCTTCGGACAACGAAGAAATTAGATCCTAGGTCCACATGGAGTGAAATTTTGTGGTTTAGTGCATTTTTGCTTCTGTAATGCAAATGAGGTGTTTATGTCAAAGAGGTACTTTCTTAGCTTCAGTGGATGTCACTCCTGAGTCATATCTGGCTTACTGGAACTCTCTCCCATCCCCCACGCAAGTCACCAGGATTTACTTCAAAATTACAGTTTACAAGTTGATGAAAGTACTCATCTTTTCTTCTTAGGCAAAGGGTATGGTAGGATGAATTTCTGTTCAACATTATGGATATTCCTCAGTATGTGGTTCTTCTACTTCTAGGTAAATGGTGGATTACAATTTCCCACCCCTCTGAAGTTAGCTGTGACCATGTGCCTAGTTCTGGCCAATGGGATGTATGTGGGAGTGGCATGAATCACTTCCAGGTTGAAGGATTTAATTGCTGGTGCTCAACTCTCCAAACTTTTCTTCCTCTGCCAGAGCAAATCTTGCAGACTTTGGGTGAGATGGCAGCTGCCTAAGGTGGTGGAGCCTCCAACAACCTGGGACCCTGAAGGACTATGATAAACAGAGGTCTTGCTGGTCCTGGAAGGACTGGAATGAAAAAGAAATCTTTGTTTTAAGTCACTGATATTTTGTCCTTATTTGTCACTCAAGCATAACACAGACTATTTTTCTTGATACAGAACTTCTGGTTAAATTTTTAAACCTACAGCCAAAAACTTATGTAGAATTTCATGCTAGGTGACAAAGACTAGATCATACTAATTTCTAATATCTGGTAGGTCAAACTATGTTCTGAATTCTTTCTTTCTAATGCCTGATAGAGAGTGTGCTATTGCATTGCTGTATCATAAATTAAAATTACTATGACTATGAGAATAATAAAGTTTGAACTTGAGTAGTTGAAATTGCTTAAAAAGATTTTTTCTTTATTATATAGAAAAGACAAACTGTTAGTGGACACAGAATGCTACTTGCCAATTCCACATGCAGTTCATGATTTCCATGTATACTTTTAGTCTCCTAGGGTTCAGACTTTAACTTGGTGTTTCTGGGTTATGAGATACAGTTTGGAAAGCTACATGAAGGTCCCTGTAAGGAATCTACAAGACATTTCATCACAACTTCTATGTATCACACAAAGCCAGAGTAAAACAGAGGTCCACAAGTAACCAAATGGCCTTCAGCCTTCTGAAAATACAACCTGGCGAATCCTGCATTCATTTGTCCCCACCGCATACTATCAGCTCAACATGATACAAGAATACACAAGAATAACCATGTCCTGCAAAAAACCAGAAATTACACATTGACAATCCTGACCTTCACTGCTGCCCCAAGTATGGTGCTGCCTCCACTTTTGGCTATTATCCTCTCACTACCAAATATCTCAAACAAGCACCAACTTTCAAACAATCATGTCTCTTACCCTTTAGCCACGGACTCCCACCCTTGCTAGTTACTGAGATTTTCTCCCTTGAAGATGCTAATGACTTCATTTTACCCTGTATCAAATGGGGTCTTCTCAGTTCTCATTCATTCCCAAGAGCACTGCTCATGCCTCACCTCTTGAACTATTCTCTGCCTTTGCACCCACCTTGGCCCTCCATGCTCTCCTTTCTTCCTTTCTTTCTGACTTACTTCACTCTATATGACAGTCTCTAGGTCCATCCACGTCTCAACAAATGACCCAATTTCGTTCCTTTTTATGGCTGAGTAATATTCCACTGTACATATGTGCCACATTATCTTTATCCATTCGTCTGTCGATGGGCATTTAGGTTGCTTCCATGTCCTGGCTATTGTAAATAGTGCTGCAATGAACATTGGGGTGCATGTGTCTTTTTGAATTGTGGTTCTTTCTGGGTACATGCCCAGTAGTGGGATTGCTGGGTCATATGGTAATTCTATTTTTAGTTTTTTAAGGAACCTCCATACTGTTCTCCATAGTGTGAAAGCCAATCTTTTAAAGAATTTGTTAGTAAAGGAACTTTAGTTTTCATCTAAAACTTCAAAAACAGGTGTTCTGAAAGTAAACAAGAAGTTAAAGATCTGTAAACAATGCTTAAAAAGAGTTAATCAGACTTGAAACTAGCACTGATCACTGATTCCCTACTACCTCCTAACAGTGGGTGTTCTCTCAAGAGAATTGTTCACTCTCTGTTTTCTATTTATTCTGTTGCCATCAGTAAATTCATCTACTCATTCTCACCTGAATTCCTAATACAAAAGACCACAATCTTAACGAATTCTTTAGGTGTCTGTGTTTTCCAGCTAAAGTCCATGGATTATCTTTGAAAAGCATTCTGCTAATTATTGTCTTTTCTCTTTTTTTACTCATCCAGGAAATTCAGAAACCATACTAAGGCAGGAATGCCCAAGTTTCTCGAAGAAATAAAATCTGAATCTAGAAAGCAGTTTTGAGGGTGAAAACAGATGTCATTCAAAGCTCTTCTCTTAGGAACCTGCTTAAATGTGAGAAATTCCTGAATAGATGGGAATGCTGGGCCAGTCAACAAACTTGCAGGTCGCTCACCTCACAGGTCCTCCTGTGGTTCCGGGATGTCATGGGAATTGAGGAGAGAGGTGGGAGCCTGTGATTCCTGGGGGACCGGCAGGGGTCAGGGAAGTTGAAGGCACAGCTGCAGGATTGCTAGGAAGAGCTAAGCAAAGAAAGATTTCTTTGTGCTGGTCCCCACCCATGACAGAGAGCCAAGAAGCCAAGAATGCAGGGACAATGTAGCAGAAGATGGTGGGAGCTTCAGTCCAGGGATGGAAATAAGAAATAACTGGAATATTTATATAAATATATTTATTTATAAGAATAACTGGAAAATAACTGAAATAAAATGGAGGAAGAGGAGGAGGTACTGACATCTGTTGACTATCTCTGTACTTTATTTATCCTTATTTCATTTAATTTTTTTTTTTTGCGGTACGCGGGCCTCTCACTGTTGTGGCCTCTCCCGTTGCGGAGCACAGGCTCCAGACGCGCAGGCTCAGCGGCCATAGCTCACGGGCCCAGCCGCTCCGCGGCATGTGGGATCTTCCCGGACCGGGGCACGAACCCCCGTCTCCTGCATCGGCAGGCGAACTCTCAACCACTGCACCACCAGGGAAGCCCTCATTTAATTTTTATATTAACTATGAGGCAGCTATTATTTTTTTTCCATTTTACTTGAGTTGAAGGACAGTTTCAGAAAAGTTAATCAATTTGTTGATGATCACATGACAGACCTGGACAAAACTCTGGTCTGCCTCCAAAGCCCACGTACTTTCCATTGAACCAGGATAACAGAAGGCGATGAGCAAGAGCTTCAGGACAGACAGACAGACCTCACTGAGATCTGAGTTCTGACTCTGCCGTTTCCCAGCTGGATGACCTTGGTAAGTTTCTTAAGCTTGCGAAACTGTAATTTCCTCATCTATGAAATGGACGCATAATAGTGCCTACCTCATAGGTTTTCAACAGTCAAATGAGATAATTCATGAAAATGCATACATTGAAAGTGCCACAGACTAAGGACCTAATAAACATAAACTCCCGTTTTATTATGATTGTGATTTTTTTTTTTTTTTTTTAGTATCACCTCTGCCACCATGTCCTGTTCCAAATCATGCTGCTGGGAATGAATAGTATTTTCTTTCTTTGATAATTGGCAATCTTTGTACAATATGTTTTTGACTCCCTATTAATTAAAGCATTTGGTAACCAGAAGATCACGTGTTCCAACCAATCCACGATGTGTTTCCTTTAGAGAAAGATAGATAGAGGAGAAAATAGACCATTCTTTCAGCCTTCCAGCAGACTCACAGTTGTCAATTGGTCCATTTTTACTTTCACAGAAAACCCAACTGCTATCTTCAAGACCATCTTCTCACATGATTACTTTTCCCAGATAGCTTTTCATTTTCCAGGGTGCCTCAAATAAAGCCTGTGTGTGTGTGTGTGTGTGTGTGTGTGTGTGTGTGTGTGTGTGTGTGTGTGTGTGTTCCCACCCAATAAATCTCCCACTTGGCAGGGAGTGTTGATGGTTTCTGTGAAAGGGTCTTTGTGTCCCTTTTTGTCTAAGAAGCTTTTTCATTAGAAGCCTGGAAGTTAAGGTAAGTGCCACAGGGATTCGAGGATCTCTTGGCTTTTCTCTGATGTCCAAATTATCTCCTGGAAAAATGAAGTCCTACATTCCCTGAAGCCAGTTAATAGAAGTGACAGCTGTGAGAGCTTCAAATCTGGCCTTAATTAATGGGCACTACACAAATGTGACCAAAGCATATTTGCAGAGAAGAGGCTTTAAATAGCATCAAATGTTTCTGAGCAGGAGGCCATGCGATGGCAGGAAATATGTGACCATCTTAATGGGATCAGGCTTTTGTGTGCAAACAATGGCAAGCAAAACCACAGCCCAGCTGAGAGCCATTAGAATAGCTTCCATTTGTGGCAGTGTGGAAAGGCTCTTCACTGCTAATCAGAAGAGAACAATGAAATTGTGGGGTCATGCAACTGTAACAAAACTGGGTGCCCAAATGAGTGTTAGTACAGTTTACGTGGACTGGGCTTCCCTTTGACCTTGCTGCCACCCTGGGCACAGAGGAGCATCGCTGCCTTCAAGAAACTCTTCCCGGGCTTCCCTGGTGGCACAGTGGTTGAGAGTCCGCCTGCCGATGCAGGGCATACGGGTTCGTGCCCCGGTCTGGGAGGATCCTACGTGTCGCGGAGCGGCTGGGCCCGTGAGCCATGGCCGCTGAGCCTGCGCGTCCGGAGCCTGTGCTCCGCAACAGGAGAGGCCTGCGTACCGCAAAAGAAAAGAAAAGAAAAAGAAAAAAGAAACAAGAAAAAAGAAACTCTTCCCTTCACCTCTGAGGCCAGTTTTTTCCTCTAATTTCTGATCAACCTATCTCCAACTGGCTCCTCCCATCTCCTCAATGAGTTAGTCCCCAGGCTACAATTCTTCTCTGTCCACATCTGCCACGTGACTGATTACCCTGGGGGAGACTCCTTCTCCCAAATCACATAAGGATTTAAAAATGTCACTTGTCCAGCTGTGGCCAAAGTACCGGGTGTGTCATTGGGTTATGGATGTGCTCACGCTTCCCTAAATACTTATACTGAAGACAGCAGAGACCTGAACATGTGAGTGTGACATTCATTCATTCAGTTCAGACACTTTCATTTCCAGATACAGATCTAGAAGCTGGCGATGCACACAGAACACTCCGTGTTCTCAAGGAACTTATAAAAACCCTCCTCCTTGTCACTGCAGCAACTGACACGGGCTGGGCATACCAAGCACTCTGCCAGGTGCTCTACTTATATGATCCCATGTATCCCTCAGAATAACCCAGTGAAGTGGCTACTATTATTATTTCATTTGACAGATGACAAAACTGAATTTTGAGTGGGAGGGCAATCAGATAACTTTCCCCAAGCTAGGGAGCCAGTAAGCAGCAGAATTAGGACTAGAATAGGCTTTCCATTGTCAGATCTCATGCCCTTACCCCTTATGCTATGCTGACTTCCCTTTCTGGTCATTTGCTTCCCAGTCTAGTGGAGGGAAATAGACAAAGATGTTCACAATCATTGATCATTGATAATTATAACATCATTGATAATTATAACCCAGCAGGAAAAAGAACTAATAGGAGGACATATTAATAATCTATACCAACACCCAGGGGAGCTGCGTGTTCAAGGAATCAAAATTTATCCCTTCAAGAGAAATACTCCTCTTGATTTCAAGTCACCATCTTTCCCCAGTTACCCCTGTCCTCACGCAGTGAAGTCATTCTCACAGGTGGGGATGCTTATTTGTACACCCAATAGATGGGGGCTGACTTAGAATAAGAATCTGAAGAATCTAAATTTGGGGGCAATGTGACAAAATATTCCTGGAAGCAATTTTCCTGTTGAGCGTCAACCAATGCCTAGGAATTCCAAAGAGTTTGATTTTGGAGCAGTTTGTCTGTTAGTTGTTTTTTTCCTTTAGGAACTCTTTTCTTTCCTTGTCTCATCTTGATCCCCGAAAAAAAGGACAAATTGTTAGCTAAGGTGCCAAACTGGGGAGACCCGTAATAAAATAACTGCCTTAGACAAGGTCTGTTGTAGTAATTAGGAGATTTGTTGCAGCAATAGGTCAGACAAGAGCTGAAAGGACCTAGAGTTCAACTTCTCCTCACTCATGAATTAGCCCCTATCGTTGGCCTCTGTGCCCCCAGGAGAAAATTTCACATGTAAGCTGTTTGTACAGCCTTTTTATTAATGTAAGTAAACAATACCCTACATGAGATGCAGAAAAGAAATTAACCAGGACCAGGCAATATTTCCAAATCACTGACAGCACTTGCTGGGAAAACAAAACATATTTAAAGCATAACAGGAAAAAAGTGTGCAACACTTCAGTCCAAGACATATAAACTGTGGATGGGGAGTTCATTCGACCAATACTTAGAGTGACTTGAAAACATACAGACCTTTAAAACCCAAGCAAAGTAAGCCAGTCCAGGCTCTCTGGTGGTGGGAACCAAAACTAACAATTCTGACACACTGGGAGACCACAGGGGGTCCAAAGAAGTACATTCTGGCCATATGGCTTCTGGATTTCACCCTGTTGGTTCCAGAGAACCTCTGGAAATTTTAATCAGGAGTCACATGACCCTAGTAACACCTGGAGAGATGTCAGCTTCATGACACAGCAAGGTAAACTTACAGGGGGTGTGACTGGTGACACAGAACTCAGGTAATACCAACAAAGATGGGAAGCTGGGGGCCATATTTTCAAAAGACATTTCCATAGAACAGGTAACAGAACTTCTTGACCCACTGGATGTTGTGGCCAAAGAATAAATAATGATAGTAGCTAATATTTAGCGAGCACTGTACTTAATGCTTTTCATGGATTATCTCATTCAATTCTTCTACCAGCTTTATGAGATAGGCATGATGATTATCCCCATTTTACAGATGGAAAACTGAGGCCCAGGTAGGTCAAGCAGCCTACTTCTCTAAGATCTCTCCACTAGTAAGACATGGACTCAAGAACTGAACACAACTCTAGTGACTCCATGCTCTTAATCTCTCTGCCGTAGTAGAAACCTGAGTGCAAAACGACAGGAGGATTTCTAGCTTAGGATATGCGATGGGATGGTAGCATCCTGAACTGAAACCCGGAAGTCTGACACTAAAGCATCCCACTGTTTTTCTTATCCCTTTAATATAGGACTTATGTTACCACAGAGGAAAATGGAGGAACATCACAAGACCCCTAAGCCAATACTGCTGAAGCCCATTTCCTAACCCTCGGTTAATTGGAACCAAGTGGCCAAGAAGGGATGACTTCTGAGCCTCAGGGCTGCTTCCTCTCCTGGTCTGTCTCTCCCTCTTT
>NW_006795663.1:673998-756146 GCF_000442215.2 Lipotes vexillifer
TTCCCTTTTCCCTGAGGCCTCAGAGGCTCAGCTGACTTTTCTTTTTAGTATCTCCAAGACACATTCTACCCCTTTAGGATTCCTCCTCTCTCACAGCCTGGCTGTGAGGTGTAACTGGGTCTCCCTGACCCTTCCCAGCACGGGACTTCCTCATTTCAAGGTTCTTCTAACCACTAAGGAAGAAAAAAGAGCAAACACAAGAGCTTAAGCTGGTCATTCGTCCTTCTTGGTCTTTCCTTTCTGACTCCCATTATTAATGAAATGGCGATGTTCTAAGGTCCATGTCTTCTTCTTAGTCCTTTGATGGAGGTCATGAAATAGTCCCTCTTTTCAAAGTTCTCTCTTTCTCAACACTGAGTGTATACTGGAATCACTTGGGGGCCTTGTAAAGCCGTTGATGCCTGGGTCTTTCCCCCAAGACTCTGACTTGGTCCGGCACGGGCCTGGCCATGGTCATTTGTTGAAGTGTCTCAGGTGACTCACTACTCTGGGGCCCATAAACGCTGCCTCTTAGAAGGATCCCTTTCCACGTCCATCCAAAGCAGCAGTTCTCAAATGGGGGTTGTGGGGCGGTTTTTTCTTTCCTCAGGGAACATTTAGAAATGTCTGGAGACATTTTTGATTGTACAACCGGTGGAGGCCAGAGATGCTGCTAGACATCCTACAATGCACAGGACAGCCCCACAGCCATAATTATTGGTCCAAAATGTGAATAGTGCCACTGTTGAGAAACCCCTCTCTAACGGAACTAGAGACACACACTGGTGCATTCAAACACCCTCGCACCTGTGAGGGGCTCCCCGGGGCTGTGAGAGGCCCTATTTGGAAGGCCTCACTCTTTGTGAGGCTCCTTCCTTCCTGGACAGCCTGCCTGTTATTACCGTTCTGGAAATGTTACAGCGAAGGTTGCTTTTGCCATATCCTTATGGACGTTGTGCCTGAGAAGGTGGGGAGAAACCCTGCTCTGTCTTCAGGGGAGGAAGCTGCACTTTGTATCCTATTCACAGTCATGCTCAGAGCGCTCACACCTCTTTAATTACAAGAAGAAAATTCTCAAGGAAAGCATGACAAGAAACAAGAACACTGAAATTGGAGGTAAAATATAAACAAATGTTTCGGCTGATGTACCGCCCATTTTTTTTAATCACAAAGTGTGTTTTCCGAGTGTACTGAGCTCTGCCTGGAATGGCTCAAATTAAAGATCAAAGGAGACAGAACAGAGCTCTGTGCCAATTTCACATCTCCCCACCCCTCCCTGGAAAATCCTTGCACCCATTCGCCTAAGAAGTGCTTGTCTGAAGCACTACTTAAGCAAGCATTGATTAAAGGAGGGTTTTTGGGTTTTTTTTGTCTGTTTGTTTTCTTTTTTATTGGGGGAATTTTAGAACACGGTTAGATAGGAACAACTTTTAAGAAAAAAACGAAAGTGCTGGAGAGCCAGCTTACATGGACATAAGCTTGATGCTTGGAAACTGTTTCCCTTTTTATTGAACGGTTTCAACTTGAGGCAGAAGAGGGAAAGCCGCGGCTAAGAGGGATGAGGGCCCCTCTCGGAGCACAGAGCGGGCATGACCACGAGGGCTGGCGGGTATGAAGGAGCCACCGTGGGTCCCAGAACCAGCCATCGCCAGTCACAGCGGGCTGGCTATCCTGGGAACCAGAGGAACCAAACTCCTGTGAGCTGGGGCTGCAATCGACATATCTCGAATGAGGAACGTGTACAGAAAGGCTGCTTGAGCAGCTGCCTACAGGATGGATTTTATTGGGGATGGGGACAGGGGACATAAATAAACAAAGAGAAACTTCCAGGGAGGCTGATGCAACAGTCTAGGTGTGGGATGTGGGGTGGCGTGGGGCCCGGATGAGGAAAAGGCAAGTCTATGAATATCGCAAAGGAATAACTGGGAAGCCCTGAGCATCTCCTTATGGATCATATCCTCTCGAGCTGAGCTTCTCAAACTGTCCTCACACACAAGTAAGAAATGATGGTACAACGAGGGAGGTGATAAGAGTTAAGAAGAAGTGAAAACATGGACATGTGATGGGGAGTGCTGGGGACGCGCGATGGGGAGGATGCCTTCACTTAGATCAGGGAGGGTGACAATAGCGTGGCCTGAACGACAGGTGTCATCCCTTGAGGACTATGGAGGGAGCACAGAGGCAGAGGGACAGCCGGGGAAGGCCCTCAGGTCCCTCACACCCTCTGTCTTGAAGCAGGACCTGTAACACTTCCAGCTCGTTCAACAGTGCTTGACGTGACGTGTTCAGGTCTCCTGCCCCGTCTGGCCGCTCTCCCTGGACGAGGCCCCGTTTGTTGCAGTTCCCGCTGAGACAGGGCCCGGAGATCTGAAGCCAGTTGTCCAGCTGCAGGCTGACTGGGCAGAGAGAGCTGGTTTAGGACACTTCTATTCATGCAGATGGAGCCTCCATTAGTTTTCTGGCAGTTCCACAACATTGTTTATTCATATCGAGCCAACCTGGTGACAGACTGGACATAGAGGCTGACAGAGCGAGAAAAGTCAGGGTATTTCAAGGGTTTGGGGCAGGAAAACAGTAAGTTAGACACGTAACCAAACCCCATGATAACTGTTTGGGTTCAGGCTCACTCCACCGGATTATAAAAGTGACTTGTTTATCTTTCCATCTCAAGTGCCTAGAACAGTCTCCAGGTCTCTGTGGGCATACCGTGGAGATATAGTGGGATTAGTTCACAACTAACGGAAATAAAGTAAATATCACAATAAAGCGAGTCACACTAATGTTTTGGTTTCCCAGCACATATAAAAGTTACATTTACACTGTACTGTAGTCTATCAAGTGTGCAATAGCATTATGTTTTTTAAAAAAATACGTGATTGCTAAAAAATGCAAATCATCACCTGACAACACAGGGTTGCCACAACCTTCAATTTGCAAAATAGATAAATAAACAAACAAACAAGCAATATCTGCGAAGCAAAATAAAGCAAAGTGCAATGAAACGAGGTCTGCCTGTATTGAGAGTATAGATGATCCTGATGTCCTTGATTATAAATGAATTTGATGACTATACTTCTCAGATGAGAAAACTGAGAAAAAGAGATGTCCCCTGATGTCCATGCACATTTGGGATGTCTCTGCTTTGACTCACAGCCACTGCTTGTCCTACGGAGGCATCAGACAGGCTTCCCTGGGAAACAAGAATGGGGCTGGCAGTGAGGGAAATAGGGTTAGTCATCCAGTGGTTCAACTAATATTTATGGGGTGCCCACAGAGACCTGGAGACTGTTCTAGGCACTTGAGATGGAAAGATAAACAAGTCACTTTTATAATCCGGTGGAGTGAGCCTGAACCCAAACAGTTATCATGGGGTTTGGTTACGTGTCTAACTTACTGTTTTCCTGCCCCAAACCCTTGAAATACCCTGACTTTTCTCGCTCTGTCAGCCTCTATGTCCAGTCTGTCACCAGGTTGGCTCGATATGAATAAACAATGTTGTGGAACTGCCAGAAAACTAATGGAGGCTCCATCTGCATGAATAGAAGTGTCCTAAACCAGCTCTCTCTGCCCAGTCAGCCTGCAGCTGGACAACTGGCTTCAGATCTCCGGGCCCTATCTCAGCGGGAACTGCGACAAACGGGGCCTCGTCCAGGGAGAGTGGCCAGACGGGGCAGGAGACCTGAACACGTCACGTCAAGCACTGTTGAACGAGCTGGAAGTGTTACAGGTCCTGCTTCAAGACAGAGGGTGTGAGGGACCTGAGGGCCTTCCCCGGCTGTCCCTCTGCCTCTGTGCTCCCTCCATAGTCCTCAAGGGATGACACCTGTCGTTCAGGCCACGCTATTGTCACCCTCCCTGATCTAAGTGAAGGCATCCTCCCCATCGCGCGTCCCCAGCACTCCCCATCACATGTCCATGTTTTCACTTCTTCTTAACTCTTATCACCTCCCTCGTTGTACCATCATTTCTTACTTGTGTGTGAGGACAGTTTGAGAAGCTCAGCTCGAGAGGATATGATCCATAAGGAGATGCTCAGGGCTTCCCAGTTATTCCTTTGCGATATTCATAGACTTGCCTTTTCCTCATCCGGGCCCCACGCCACCCCACATCCCACACCTAGACTGTTGCATCAGCCTCCCTGGAAGTTTCTCTTTGTTTATTTATGTCCCCTGTCCCCATCCCCAATAAAATCCATCCTGTAGGCAGCTGCTCAAGCAGCCTTTCTGTACACGTTCCTCATTCGAGATATGTCGATTGCAGCCCCAGCTCACAGGAGTTTGGTTCCTCTGGTTCCCAGGATAGCCAGCCCGCTGTGACTGGCGATGGCTGGTTCTGGGACCCACGGTGGCTCCTTCACATCTGCCAGCCCTCATGGTCATTGATATAGTAATAAAGAACCTTCTTATGCTTCACCTTCCTCCCCCAGAGCACTGGGCCTAGATGGTTTTGTAAGTTCTATCAAATGTTCCAGGAACAGATAATCCCCACTTTACAAGTTGTTCCTGAGTACAGAAAAAGAAGGAAAGCTTCCCATTTTATTTAATGACATTAGAATAGCTTTGATTCCAAAGCTGGATAAGAACAGTGAAAAAAAAGAAAACAATAAGCCAATGTTCCCTACTTTAACATGCCACAATCTTGAATTAAATGTTAGCTAATGTAATCCAGTAGTGTATTAAAATGGTAATAATTATATTCAAGTGATTTTATCTCAGAACGTAAGGATGGTACAATCTGATAAATATACCAATGTAATTCATTCCATCATTGGTACTAAAGAATGAAAATCATATGGGCATCTCAAAAGATGCTTTTTAAATAAAGCATTTGTTAAAGTCCAATTCGTATTTAAGATACAGCATTCCTAGAAAAACTTAGAAGTAGAAGGGTGCTTCCTAAACGTGAAAATGGTAATCTACCAAAACCTACCCACAGAAAACATCACTCTCAAAGGAGAAAAGTAAGACATATTCCTTTTAGCGTCTGGGAGAAGACAGAGATGCCCAAATTACTCCTGCTCTTTCTTTATGGATGTCCTGGCCAGTGCAGTAACACAGAGAAAGGAAATAAGAAATTTAAAGACTGGAAAAGATGAGACAAGACTGCCTTTGTCTGCAGATGGTATGTTTATCTACATAGAAAACCCAAGAAAATCCAAACACTCTTAGAATTAGTCACAGGGTACTGTGAGGTTGCACGATACAAGATACTATGTCAAGGTCAATTGTACTTCTCTATAACCAACAATGAACCACCAAAAAAAGAATATAAAATAACATACTCTTCACAATAGCATCAAAGATGATGAATTATTTAAGAATTAAGTTCAAAGACAAGTAAAAGCTCTTTATGGAAAATGTATAAAAATCCTCTTAAAGGATAAAAAAGAAGATCTAAGTAGGTGGAAATATGTGACACAATTATGGATGGAATAACCACGTTTGACTTATGCATTTCCAATCCTGGAGAGTCCTCTAGACCTCCTCCAGGGAGCTCTCCCTGACTCCAAGAGGAGGGCTTAGGGACCACCTGTCTGTGCTCTCCCAGTTCCTGTGCCTCTCTGTGTTTGTGCTGTATTATCTGTCAGTCTCAGCCCGCTCCCTCAGGCTGTGAGCTCCTGAAGGCAGAGGTTGAATCTTCCTGTCTTTGCATTGCTGACTTTTGCACAGTGCTTGGAATATAGTAACTGCTCAACTAAGGTTTATTGCGTGAATAAATAAAAGACAGATCCCTGCTTATATGCTCCCGCTTATTTGCTATCCCTCAAGATAAACACAAGGATCATCTTCATTTAAGAGCAATGGATAAGATAATAAAAATAAACAAGAGGAACTTCAAAAAGATCTATGAATCTTAGAGATTTTTCATCATCCCTATCTCTACTTTCTAGTTCCCAATTCTGTCCTGTGTTCTCTTGCTCTTTTGAGTGCAGAGTTTTTCAACTTCTTTCTTTCTTCTAGATGGTACTCCCCACTTCCTCTAAGAAGATCTTTCTTTCTGAGATTCAGCCTTTTGGAGAGCCCCAACATATCCAATTGGTGACATCATCCTCAAAGACTCCCATAGAATAGACTGATTTATCAAAGGCCTCCACTGGCTCACTGGAAAGGGGTTCTTGAACTCTGGTGAATCTTAGAGGCTGTTACAAAATAAGTATTCCTGGATCCCACTCCAGCCACCAGGAATCAGATTCTCTGGGAGGTAAAGTCCAGGTATGTATGTATTTTGTGTGTTTGTGCCTAATATTTGTCAAGATCAGCTGTGGTATAATGGAGTGTCCCCTGGGTGACTTTGGCCCAAGACATTATTTACACAGCTCCTCTCTGCAGGCAAGCCTGTCAGGGTCTTTTTGATGGACATGAAGGATGACTTCACGACACCATATGATTTGGATTCCCGGCCAGTGATGACAGTCCATGTCCTTTCTTTAGTCTGAAGCAAGAAATCCATACTAGACTTCCACTTGAAAAAGGCATCATAAAAAGAGGGCAGGTGTGAAAACAGTATTGGATTTACACATTAACACCAAATGGGTCCAAAACACAGTGTTCCAATTAAGCCACACAGCAAATGCCTTCCATATTGATTATTTTCATCAAGAACTAAAGCCACCACTCTATAGCAAAGAAATGCACTGATAGATTTATTGGGTGTCTCCTCCCCACCAAAATAGTACTTTGAGAGGAAAGTATTCCCCCCAAATGTGACTTAAGGGGTTTATATTAAAGAGTAGATAGTTTTAAAAATATAAGTATGTTCTTATATTTTGGTGCAGTGGATGCTGTAGTATGTTGTCCAGATTGCCTTCAGGATTGAGGACATAGCTGATTCCCTTCCCAGGACCTGTCTTCAGGAGAAGGAAGCTGCTTCGTTCAAAGGTTACCCTCCCTTCCTGCGGGCAGCCAGCATCCACTGATTGCTTGATGGAGGGGTACAAAGGCCTGGCCTCCTTGTCTTTCTTGGGACAACTTTGAAGGGCCATTCCAGCTCCAGAACTCCCTATAAGATCAGTTGAGGTCTCTGTTGCATCTGCCCATTCCTGCATCCCTCACCTTTCATGGGATATTTTTCCCAAGCACTCTCCCTGATAAACTTTCTGCACACAAATCTCAAAGTCTATTTCCTGGGGAATCCAACCTATGACATCTGTTTGGTTCATGTTACAACTTGATTTTCTGGTTAGATTTTAAACTCTTATGATAAAATATTTGGTCTTTACTACTTTAAGATGCTACAATATCAAGTACAGTGCTAAGCAAAATATATATTGGCTATTTTTCATTTCTACCTTTCAAATACTTCTAACATTTCTCTTTCATAACATGGGTTCAGCTGTCAGATAACTTAGGCTGAGATCTTCACTCTACCAATTAGGGGATCACTCTACCAATTAGGGGAAATCATTTAACTTTTCTAAGTCTCAGTTTCTTCATCTGCAAAATGGGATTAATAATAGTACTTATCTCATAACGTTGTTGTGATGATGATTAAATGATATACTCTATGTAAAGCACTTAGCACTATGCCTGGCACATAATAAGCACTCAATTAACGGTAGCTTTGTTGCTATGAATGGCATAACACTGGCACCACTCTGGTGACCTTAGTTATTATTACTTTAATCATCACTTTACTCCTTGATTGTTATAATAGAAACTGGTCTTCCTGCCTCTTAGTTTTCCTTCACCTTACTCCTTCCCTCCAATTTTATCCGATGCCACTGAATTATTTTCTTTTTTTCTTTTTTCTTTTCTTTTTTTTTTGCAGTATGCAAAAAAGGCCTCCCACTGCCGCGGCCTCTCCCGTTGCAGAGCACAGGCTCCGGACGCGCAGGCTCAGTGGCCGTGGCTCACGGGCCCAGCCGCTCCGCGGCATGCGGGATCCTCCCGGACTGGGGCACGAACCTGTGTCCCCTGCATCGGCAGGCGGACTCCCAACCACTGCGCCTCCAGGGAAGCCCTGCATTATTTTCTTTTAACGTTGCTTTCATTATATCACTTCACTCAAAATTCCTCCGGGACTCCTGATTACCAAGACCTTTAAAAACTGGCTCTTCTGTAGTCATCCAACCATTTTTCCAACGGAGAAAACTCTTCTTGTCTTTGAACCAGCGCTCAGTCTGAATTACTTTCCCCCTTTTCTTTTTTAAATCAATCCAAACCTGCCCAGATCAAAGTGGACCCCATCAATTAAACTTCCTCTCTAAGTCAATAGCTACCTCTGTCCTGAGTCTAACATCCTCCCACGTTTCTAATACTGTATAGTCAAAGGCAGCCTTAAAGTTCTACATTTTCCTCCGATTTCATAAATGAGGCAAAAAATCTCCCTTGATAAGCTTGTCATCAGGACAGACTACAAAGGTTGCTATTCTGAGCATCTCCATCAGTCCTTAGGTGCTTTTCACATCATTAAAATTTACAAAAGGATAGTACTAAAATATAGAGTGGACATCTCAAAAAAGAAAAAAAGGCTTAAAAAAAAGTGACTCCCACCCACAAACAACACACAAGACCAAATGCTGAGCTGCGATGAGGTAATGAGACATATGGAATTTGTCTAAAAGAAGTCAAGTGGCTTCCAGATTTGGAGGTTTGATGCCTCCAACTTATTTTTACTGGTAGAGATTCCATTTTATTAGTAATATTTGGGACATGGTATCAACAGTCGGCAGTTCACAAACTCTTTAAAAAGTCTGTCTCCCAGCAGAAAAGGTTTAATTAAACTTGACAGAAACTATCTAGCAGCTTTCATAAGTAATTGCTATTACCCAAAATAGGACCAACTCATAAACTGCATGATTTCAGAAATGATGAATCAATAAAAATGTTTACAGAAACAGGATTTTGATTAATTCCTTCAGACTAACAAATTCATGGCACATGTGATAAACTGAGATTTCTACTGTCAATTAGGGAAACCCAGAAATCAAACCCAGCCCTCAAATACGGCTCTTTGGATAACTGATCCCAGATTTTGGCGTTGGGACCACTTTCTAAGCAGCTCCTCCAAGATCAACCGCACCACAGCTCTGGGCTTTGTTCCTGCTATAGTCAGGTTCAAAATTGCTTCAATTCTCATGAATTCATGCTAAGAGCCACAGTGAGACTGACTATAACAACATGCATTGTAATTATTACGAAGGCTTGATAAATCAAGAAACAAGTCATCCATAAGTAATAATCACTTCCCTTTATGCATATAAGCTCAACAGCAACCAAAATCATTAGCAGTTATAATAAAGTAATATTTCCTCTATTACTAGGGTAAGAATTAACATGGAAGTTCCATTTATCTAGAGCACAAGTAAAAAATATTTTTTGTTATACAGCACCGTGCTCATAGCAATTAACTCTTGAGTTTCTACAAGAATCCAAAGAACCTTTGAAGCCATCAACAAATATGAAATTATTTTCACTGCAGTTTCAGTGTCCAAACATATTTATTTGAAGATAATCAATGTGTGACAGCTATAGGAACAATCAGCTGATCAGAATATCAGTAATTTAACACTTCAATGGAAATTTCCGTGTAATTATTTAATAGGTTCAATATTACTATGTCATTCCCATAAACCATCTTCTATTTTTTCCAAAATGCTCTATACTTAATGAGTGCACAAAATAACCAAATAAGTGAAACAAAGTTAGTGTGTCAGAGCATCTCTGGGCCGAAAGGGACCTTCAGGGACACCCAAACCAATCCCTCCCCTGGAACTATTGTCCTTACAGCTTCTGGGTTGTTTTTATGTTAAAAATCTCCATTAAGTTACAAGAATTGTACATTCCCATTTTCATTTTCAGTCAGTATTTTGACAGTAATTTTCCATCTTCCTGTAGAAACTTTTGATAAAATAGTACTTATTATCAGTACTTCTCCTGTATTTAACACTGTATTTCACAGCAATCTAAATGACCACCGGTTGTAATTTTTTGGATGTTAAAATGTGAAAAAAAACGTGCATTTTACAACTGAAAACACATGGTCATTTTAGTGTGCAATCATACATGCAAAAAACAAGAAGTCATGAACATGCAGAATTCTGAAGCAAAGGAATCCAGAAATCATTTCATCTAACATCCTACATCCCCATTTTTAAAGACCAAGAGATTCAGAGCTCTTGGGGAGAATGGAAAATAGGTTGGACAGAAGGTTAACAACCAGCAGGTCAGTTTCAGGCTGGGAGTCCAACCTATTTTCCATTCTTCATGCGAGAAGATGACCTCTGTTTGGTAAAGGGCATATGGATGGTTACAATCCCCTAGGCAAAACCTTGCTATGGCAATCTAACCAAAGCTGGACCAATGTTTTTTCCATGTTGATGCGTTACATGCAAATCATATCTTCATAGATAATGTGCAGCATTTACATGTCTCTCCCCTGTGTCTTGCGTCAGGAATAAGGAAGAGGAAACTACAACTATGCTTTCAAATACCTACAATATGTCAGGCACTGTATGAAGCATTGTACATTACTTATCTCACTCAGTTCTTTTTTATTTATTTATTTATTTAATTTTGGGGGGGCTGCATTGGGTCTTCATTGCTGCACGTGGGCTTTCTCTAGTTGCAGTGAGTGGGGGCTACTCTTCGTTGTGGTGCGTGGGCTTCCCACTGCGGTGGCTTCTCTTGTTGCGGAGCACAGACTAGGTGCGCGGGCTTTAGTAGTTGCGGCACGCGGGCTCAATATTTGTGGCTCGTGGGCTCTAGAACACAGGCTCAGTAGTTGTGGCACACGGGCTTTGTTGCTCCACGGCATGTGGGATCCTCCCAGACCAGGGCTCGAACCCGTGTCCCCTGCATTGGCAGGTGGATTCTTAACCACCGCGCCACCAGGGAAGTCCTCACTCAGTTCTTAGCCATCCCAGAAGGTAGGTATTACTAACTTCATGTTTTGGATGAGAAAATAGAAGATCAGAGATGTTAAGTAACTTTTCCAAGGGCTCACCAGGGGTATCGTGGCAGAGCTGCCATCCAGAGCTCCACTTGTCTGATCCCAAACACTGCACTGGTTCCTCCATGCCTCCCTCTCAGGATTCTCAAAGGCCTTTATTCACAGCATCAATGCAACGGACAGTGCATTGTATATTTTTCTTCAAACTGCCTTCTGGGACTACAAACGATTTTCTCAAGAGCTGCTAGGTAATTGCAGTCTTATAGGCTGGTCACCCTTGACAGAGAAGATGTTGAATAGATACTGGCTGAACAGAAGTGATACTAAGTAACATTGAAAGAACTTCAAACCTTGGTCAGGATTTCCAATCAGGTGTTAACTGAATTAGTTGGAAAAATGAATTGTTACTGTCAATCAGACCTCCCTCCACTTGTAGATGTTTATTTCCATTTATTAAATAAAGTTCTATGTGGAATAGAGAGCAAGCTGTGCCATCCACCTATAGGTCCTGTTTGGGTGTATGCATTTGAATATAATGAACAGAGAAAAGAGGAACTTGAGCCACAAAGGAATAGAATGAATAGCAGCAATGGAAATTTCGATTTATAGTATCACCAGGTGGGATTAAAAATTTGTGCCAGGCAAGAAGAATGTGACCAGGAAGTTAAGTCATTAAACAACAAGCTTTTATGGAGTGTTAAGAGCAGGCTGCTGAAAGAAAAAGGATGAATTAGTTTGAATACAACTTGCCGGTACTTCTGTCTTCCTGAAGAGTGGGGCCTCAGCTTGTTTTACCAGATGCCAACTATCCTTGCTTTGCTGGGTTTGGAGAGAAACCCTCCTGGGTGCTAGATAGTGCATCCACTGTTTTTGTTTAAATCCTGGTTTGGGCTTTATGTTTAATTTGTAAAATGTATAAAGATGCATGTGTGAAACCTTTGAAAACTGTAAATCACTAGAGAATGTAAAGAATTGTTCATTCAATTCAAAAAAATCAAAAAAATGTGTAAAGATGCAGAAAGGCATAGAAAATAATACCAAGTACTCAGTAAATTAATTTTGTGTTAAATTTGCTTCAGATATTTTCTTTCTTAGGGAAACACAACATTACGGATAATGTTGAGGAGGCTTTGGTATCCCTCCCTACTTGCATCCTCTCCTCAGAGGCAGTCTCTGAAGCTGGGGTACATCCATGCTCTTACAGTGTCTGTTTTGTGGGTTTTTTTTTTTTTTTGCGTTACGCGGGCCTCTCACTGTTGTGGCCTCTCCCGTTGCGGAGCACAGGCTCAGCGGCCATGGCTCACGGGCCCAGCCGCTCCGCGGCACGTGGGATCCTCCCGGACCGGGGCACGAAGCCGTGTCCCCTGCATCGGCGGGCGGACTCTCAACCACTGCGCCACCAGGGAAGCCCTGTTTTGTGTTTTTAATTCAAATATTTCCATAATGGTAATGTATCTTCAGTAATTTGCTTTCTTCACTCTGTGTTCTTGAGAGCTATCCACGTGGACACATGTGCATCTGGTTTATTCATTTTAACTGCTGTTAAGAGGGCACATGTGGAAGAGTTGCCCTGAAGTATATACCTAGAAGTGGAACTGCTTGCTTTTATGGTGTGCGTGCTTTCAGTTTTACTAGAAAGTGCCTCTGTTTTCAAGTTTCAGGTATCAATACACACAGTTTCTCCATCTAAGTAAGACAACCTCCAACAGTACTAGGCTAAGACAGTCTTAAGAAAATTTAAGTGAGGTGAAATAGGCATCATAATTTTCTTCAAAAGACTACTTTGGGTACTTCTTTGGTTTTAGAGCTTTCCATGACTGAATGTACTTCCAAACTTTGGGCTAGGACAAGAGATGGAAAATCAGAACGCTTGTTGTTCGGAGGTGTGTGCTGATTGTTTGGGGTCTGTGGACATCAGCTCATGCCTGCCGGGTAGGAACTGGTAAATGGCTCCTTTGAGGACAAAGATAAACAGAAATAAAGAAATGCCAGAGCTAACTAGAAAATTGTTTTCATAATTCAATTTTGTTTTACATAACCTTGCTCCCCAAATGTTAGCAATTTAGCTCAAAGAGCTGTTAGCGTTATTAAATAGTCACTAAAGGTTGCAAAGAGACAGCTCAGCAAAACTCATGAATCGAGAAACCATTTTATGACCATTGTTTCACCTCTGGGGGTGGCTCGCTGCATTTTGTTCCAGGTCCCTAGGGCCCAGAGGTAATAACATCTGTATTTTTAAGACCAGCTTTGTACCACACCTGCATATCAATTCCCCTTTTCGACTTCTGCCTCTAAACCAAAGCCAAATGTCTGGCTACAGATTGGGTTTCCAGGGTTCGGCTGAGTATTAAATGCAGCAGCCCCAAGACTTCACTGGTCCCACAAAAATTTTCTTAAGTGATATTAATTGAGTCCTGGGAAAGTTTAAAAAAATATAAATTTGGTCGCACGCATGCTCCCGGGAAGGGCCTGTCCCATTTGGCTCTGCCCTACCGCCACAGCGTCCCCACCTGCCTGAAACTGACGTCTGACGACGTGAAGGAGCAGATCTACAAACTGGCCAAGAAAGGCCTGAGTCCCTCGCAAATCGGCGTGATCCTGAGAGACTCACATGGTGTTGCACAAGTACGTTTTGTGACAAGCAATAAAATCTTGAGAATGCTTAAGTCCAAAGGACTTGCTCCTGATCTTTCTGAGGATCTCTATCATTTAATTAAGAAGCTGTTGCTGTTCGAAAGCATCTCGAGAGAAACAGAAAGGATAAAGATGCTAAATTCCGTCTGATTCTGATTGAGAGCCGTTTTCACCAGTTGGCTTGATATTACCAGACCAAACGAGTCCTCTCCCCCAACTGGAAATAGTCTCAAAAGTGGCTAATTGTCATAAACCAAGAAATAAACGTACTGTAATAAGGCAAACATCTCCAAGAGTGATGAACAAGTAAAACAAGGTAACAGCAAGATCCTTTGCAAACCCCAGGGTCTTCAAGCTCCTGCAGTGCTCTCCCAGCAGCTCCAGAGCAGCTCTGATTTTCTGGTATTTAAAGGACCCACGTCTACAAAAACCACATTCACAGAAAGATAGACAAGACGAAAAGGCAGAGGGCTACGTAACCGATGAAGGAACAAGATAAAACCCCAGAAAAACAACTAAATGAAGTGGAGATGGGCAACCTTCCACTAAAAGAATTCAGAATGATAGTGAAGATGATCCAGGACATTGGAAAAAGAATGGAGGCAAAGACTGAGAAGATGCAAGAAATGTTTAACAAAGATCTAGAAGAATTAAAGAACAAACAATAGAGATAACTAAAATGAAAAATACACTTGAAGGAATCAATAGCAGAATAACTGAGGCAGAAAAACGGATAAGTGACCTGGAAGACAGAATGGTGGAATTCACTGCTGTGGAACAGAATAAAGAAAAAAGAATGAAAAGAAGACAGCCTAAGAGACCTCTGGGACAACATTAAAGGCAACAACATTTGCATTATAGGGGTCCCAGAAGGAGAAGAGAGAGAGAAAGGACCTGAGAAAATATTTGAAGAGATAAGAGTCGAAAACTTCCCTAACGTGGGAAAAGTAATAGCCACCCAAGTCCAGGAAGCACAGAGACTCTCATACAGGATAAAACCAAGGAGAAACACACTGAGACACATAGTAATCAAATTGGCAAAAACTGAAGAAAAATTATTGAAAACAGCAAGGGAAAAACGACAACATACAAGGGAACTCCCATAGGTTAACAGCTGATTTCTCAGCAAAAACTCTACAAGCCAGAAGGGAGTGGCATGATATACTTAAAGTGATGAAAGGGAAGAACCTACAACCAAGATTACTCTACCTGGCCAGGCTCTCATTCAGATTCGATGGAGAAATCAAAAGCTTTACAGATGGGTAAAAGCTAAGAGAATTCAGCACCACCAAACCAGCTCTAGAACAAATGCTAAAGGAACTTCTCTAAGTGGGAAACACAAGAGAAGAAAAGGACCTACAAAAACAAACCCAAAACAATTAAGAAAATGGTAACAAGAACATACATATCGATAATTACCTTAAACGTGAATGGATTAAATGCTCCAACCAAAAGACACAGGCTCGCTGAATGGATACAAAAACAAGACCCATATATATGCTGTCTACAAGAGACCCACTTCAGACCTAGGGACACATACAGACTGAAAGTGAGGGGATGGAAGAAGATATTCCATGCAAATGGAAATCAAAAGAAAGCTGGAGTAGCAATACTCATAACAGATAAAATAGACTTTAAAATAAAGAATGTTACAAGAGACAAGGAAGGACACTACATAATGATCAAGGGAGCAATCCAAGAAGAAGATAGAACAATTATAAATATATATGCACCCAACATAGGAGCACCTCAATACATAAGGCAACTGCTAACAGCTATACAAGAGGAAATCGACAGTAGCACAATCATGGTGGGGGACTTTAACACCTCACTTACACCAGTGGACAGATCATCCAAACAAAACATTAATAAGGAGACACAAACTATAAAAGACACAATAGACCTGATAGATTTAATTGGTATTTATAGGACATTCATAATGAATGTCCTATACAGAAGATTACGCTTTCTTCTCAAGTGCACACGGAACATTCTCTAGGATAGGTCACATCTTGGGTCACAAATCAAGCCTCAGTAAATTTAAGAAAATTGACATCATACCAAGCATCTTTTCTGACCACAACGCTATGAGATTAGAAATCAATTACAGGGAAAAAACCCCATAAAAACCACAAACACATGGAGGCTAAACACTACGTTACTAAATAACCAAGAGATCACTGAAGAAACCAAAGAGGAAATCAAAAAATACCTAGAGACAAATGACAATGAAAACACTATGATCCAAAACCTATGGGATGCGGCAAAAGCAGTTCGAAGAGGCAAGTTTATAGCTATACAAGCCTACCTCAAGAAACAAGAAAAACCTCAAATAAACAATCTAACCTTACACCTAAAGGAACTAGAGAAAGAAGAACAAACAAAACCCAAAGTTAGCAGAAGGAAAGAAATCATAAAGATCAGAGCAGAAAGAAATGAAACAGAAACAAAGAAAACAATAGCAAAGATCAATAAAACTAAAAGCTGGTTCTTTGAGAAGATAAACAAAATTGATAAACCATTAGCCAGACTCATCAAGAAAAAGAGGGAGAGGACTCAAATCAATAAAATTAGAAATGAAAAAGGAGAAGTTACAATAGACACCACAGAAATACAAAGCATCCTAAGAGACTACTACAAGCAACTCTATGCCAATAAAATGGACAACCTGGAAGAAATGGACAAATTCTTAGAAAGGTGTAACCTTCCAAGACTGAACCAGGAAGAAACAGAAAATATGAACAGACCAATCACAAGTAATGAAATTGAAACTGTGGTTTAAAATCCTCCAACAAACAAAAGTCCAGGACCAGATGGCTTCACAGGTGAATTTTACCAAAAATTTAGAGAAGAGCTAACACCCATCCTTCTCAAACTGTTCCAAAAAATTGCAGAGGAAGGAACACTCCCAAACTCATTCTATGAGGCCACCATCACCGATACCAAAACCAGACAAAGATACTCCAAAAAACAGAAAATTACAGACCAATATCACTAAAGAATATAGACGCAAAATTCCTCCACAAAATACTAGCAAACAGAATCCAACAACACATTAAAGGGATCATACACCATGATCAAGTGGGATTATCCCAGGGTTGCAAGGATTCTTCAATATACGCAAATCAATCAATGTGATGCACCATATTAACAAATTGAAGAATAAAAACCATATGATCATCTTAATAGATGCAGAAAAAGCTTTTAACAAAGTTCAACCCCCATTTATGATACAAACTCTCCATAAAGTGGGCATAGAGGGAACCTACCTCAACATAATAAAGGCCGTATACAACAAACCCACAGCCAACATCGTTCTCAATGGTGAAAAACTGAAAGCATTTCCTCTAAGATCATGAACGAGACAAGGATGTCCACTCTCACCACTATTATTCAACATAGTTTTGGAAGTCCTAGCCACGGCAATCAGAGAAGAAAAAGAAATGAAATGAATACAAATTGGAAAAGAAGAAGAAAAACTGTCACTGTTTGCAGATGACATGATACTATACATAGAGAATCCCAAAGATGCCACCAGAAAACTGCTAGAGGTAATCAACGAATTTGGTAAAGTTGCAGGTTACAAATTAATGCACAGAAATCTCTTGCATTCCTATACACTGATGATGAAAAATCTGAAAGAGAAATTAAGGAAACACTCCCATTTACCCCTGCAACGAAAAGAATAAAATACCTAGGAATAAACCTACCGAGGGAGACAAAAGACCTGCATGCAGAAAACTATAAGACACTGATGAATGAAATTAAGGATGATAGCAACAGATGGAGAGGTATACCATGTTCTTGGATAGGAAGAATCAATATTGTGAAAATGACTATACTACCCAAAGCAATCTACAGATTCAATGCAATCCCTATCAAATTACCAATGGCATTTTTTATGGAACTAGAACAAAATATCTTAAAATTTGTATGGAGACACAAAAGACCCTGAATAGCCAAAGCAGTCTTGAGGGAAGAAAAATGGAGCTGGAGGAATCAGACTCTCTGACTTCAAACTGTACTACAAAGCTACAGTAATCAAGACAATATGGTACTGGCACAAAAACAGAAATATAGATCAATGGAACAAGGTAGAAAGCCCAGAGATAAACCCATGCACCTATGGTCAACTAATCCATGACAAAGGAGGCAAGGATATACAATGGAGAAAAGACAGTCTCTTCAATAAGTGGTGCTGGGAGAACTGGACAGCTACATGTAAAAGACTGAAATTAGAACACTCCCTAACACCATACACAAAAATAAACTCCAAATGGATTAGAGACCTAAATGTAAGACCGGACACTATAAAACTCTTAGAGGAAAACATAGGAAGAATACTCTTTGACATAAATCATAGCAAGAACTTTTTTGATCCACCTCCTAGAGTAATGGAAATAAAAACAAAAATAAACAAATGGGACCTAATGAAACTTAAAAGCTTTTGCACAGCAGAGGAAGCCATAAACAAGACGAAAAGACAACCCTCAAAATGGGAGAAAATATTTGCAAACGAATCAACGGACAAAGGATTAATCTCCAAAATATATAAACAGCTCATATAGCTCAATATGAAAAAGACAAACAATCCAATCCAAAAATGGGCAGAAGACCTAAATAGACATTTCTCCAAAGAAGACATACAGATGGCCAAGAAGCACATGAAAAGTTGCTCAACATCACTAATTATTAGAGAAATGCAAATCAAAACTACAATGAGGTATCACCTCACGCCAGTTAGAATGGGCATCATCAGAAAATCTACAAACAACGAAGGCTGGAGAGGGTGTGGAGAAAAGGGAACCCTCTTGCACTGTTGGTGGGGATGTAAATTGATACAGCCACTATGGAGAACAGTATGGAGGTTCCTTTAAAAACTAAAAATAGAATTACCATATGATCCAGCAATCCCACTACTGGACATATACCCAGAAAAAACCGTAATTCAAAAAGACACATGCACCCTCATGTTCCTTGCAGCACTATGTACAATAGCCACGTCATGGAAGCAACCTAAATGCCCATCGACAGACGAATGGATAAAGAAGAGGTGGTACATATATACAATGGAATATTACTCAGCCATAGAAGGAACGAAATTGGGTCATATGTAGAGATGTGGATGGATCTAGAGACTGTCATAGAGAGTGAAGTAAGTCAGAAAGAGAAAAACAAATATCATATATTAACGCACGTATGTGGGACCTAGAAAAATGGTACAGATGAACTGGTTTGCAGGGCAGAAATTGAGACACAGACGTAGAGACCTAACATATGGACACCAAGGGGGGAAAGTGGCTGGGGGGTGGTGGTGTGATGAATTGGGCCGTTGGGATTGACATGTATACACTGATGTGTATAAAATGGATGACTAATAAGAACCTGCTGTATAAAAAAATAAAATAAAATAAAATTCAAAAAAAAAAAATATATATATATATATAAATTTTTGGAGGAAGATGAAAGGAAATGAAAGGCAGGAAGAAGAAAAGGGGCAGACAGTAAGAAATTACTAGTAAAAGTAGAAGTGAAACCTAAATGATGGTGGAAAAAATTTAAACTAAAATAATTTAAGAAAAAGATTATAGTCTAATTTGATATACTTCCATTAATTCATTTCTGGCTTTTATGTGATTTTATTTTAAAAGTAGAAGATTTTGCTATTAAGTGTCCTAAAAACAACTGGAGGCGAGGAATTTGAGAGGGAATTTGAGGAATTCAAGAACTCAGGCTGGAGTTCATGTTAGTTGATTTATCACTAGAAACTTCTGCTGGCACTTGCCATGATATCACATGATGTGATGTGAATCAATGTTCTAAATCACTAATTATCTTTTAAAATCTAGAATTAATTATAGATTGGCCACTCCGTGGTGACAGGTGGGAAGTTGCTTCAAACTAATTGCTCAACTCTTTTGAATCCCTATGACAGATACGGGTTACTGTGAGCAGTTGACCTGGAAAATAATGTGAATGGAGCCTCCAAGGGGCTTTGCTGCACAGTGGCCCTCATCTGGAAAGGTTCCTTGTAGAGGGCCAATCCTATTCATGATTAATTCACCGTCATGAATTCCTGGTGTTGAAGACCACCCACTTCAAACCTCTTGCTCAATGCAGGAATCCCATGTACACCTTCCCTGAACAGGTTATCCAGGCACTTCTGTGGAACATTTGCTCTTTGTGTCTGGGAGGCAGCACAATTCTATTTTCTAGGAAATTCTTCTTTATGGTGGATTAAATACAGGCCCCTTATTACTTCTACCCATTGGTCCCAGTTCTGCCTTTGTAAGTAGAACAAAGGAGATCTGCACCTATTTTCCAGAGCTTTGAAGATGGCATTGCTGCCTCCTCCTGCTTACCTCCACCAATATTCTCCAGGTTAAACCACTCCAGCTCTCTCAACTGTACTTATTTGATAGGGACTCTAATGACTGGTCCTGGACACCCTCCCTCTGATAATCCAGAGATTATCAGAGCCCTTCTGAAAGTGAGCTGCTCGGAACAGAACGTGATGTGGTCTGACCAGCAATTCGCAAGAGGACTACGGTTACTCAGGACCCTATATTTCTAGTAATGCAATATATAATTAGATTTCGCTTTTAACATCTTTTCATTGCACTAGTGGTTTTTAAAGAAAGTCAGCTCAAATTTCCAGACCATTTCTAGATGAACTGCAGATTTTCAAACCAGCTATTTCCAGATTTTTTTGGGGGGGCGGGGAACTACCATCAAGCTTAGATATTTGTAGTTCCCAAACTTTACCGTTCTTCATTTTGAAAATGTAGACATTTGTCTATCTCTAGTCTTGGCACATTTAAATGGCACATTTGTATTGTGTGTCTCTTCTGGGCCAGATGCTGTACTGGGAGCTGGGAATGGCAGTGAATGAGACACAATCTCTGCCCTTGCGGAGCCTCTATCCAGCGGGGAGAGTCACGTAAGTGATGAGGTTACAATAGCCCAGGAGCAAGTTGCCATGGGAACGCGCATTCATCCACACTGAAGGAGTATCTCTCCCTGGGGTTCTGGGTCAATCCACAAACAATTAGGATTGGCCAGAAGCCCAAATTCATCTCAAGAGCCCTACCTCCTCACTTACCCTGGGCTGCAGGTGCCTCTTTAGCCTGTTTCTCTTTTCTCACATAAGGAGCAATGTCCACCCAGGAAAACACAGAATCCACGTAGGAACAGCCCTTGTTTCTCTTTGCTATTTAATAACGTTATTCTTGGGACCCTAAGGAGTAGGCCTGACCCTGCACTCTGTTCCTACTTGCCCTAAAGGATGGTGATGATGACGAAGAGAAAGAGCAGCTTCCGTTTTTTTTTTGTTTTTTGTTTTTTTTTGTGGTACACGGGCCTCTCACTGTTGTGGCCTCTCCCGTTGCGGAGCACAGGCTCTGGATGCGCAGGCTCAGCGGCCATGGCTCACGGGCCCGGCCACTCCGCAGCATGTGGGATCTTCCCGGACCGGGGCACGAACCCGTGTCCCTTGCATCGGCAGGCGGACTCTCAACGACTGCGCCACCAGGGAAGCTCCGACAGCTTCTGTTTTTATTGAACATTCACTCAGTATAAAGTACATGTTACATATATCTCATATATACTCCTTCAGTCCTTTCTAATCCTCACAGCAATCTGATGAGGTATTTTTATCCTCATTTACAGCTGGGAAAACAGGCCCAGTAACATGTCCGGTGTCACATTATTAGGAGATGAGCGCACCCGTCAGTAGCTCAGCAGTGAACTATTGACCGGACATCTGTGGAAATGAGGCTGCTCGCTGGGCCCCAAACCCAGGATTCCTGTACCTTAAATGCATATATTACCCTGACCACTGTTTCTGATGCCTTGCTTACCTACAGGCCAACAAGACATCCAAATGATCTAGAGGCCCTCTTTTCAAGAGTCCTGGTTGATTCCAGCCTTGGCCTTCCTGACCCTGTTTTCCTACGTCGTTTCACAGCTGTGTGTGTTCATCTGGGCACGTGATCCCCTTCCGCACACGTGACCAAACTTTTGGAAACCCCGGCTCGTGAGATCTCTAGAGACAGCTTCATGGGTTTCTTTGGAAGTTTCCCTCCTTTCCCTGGTTCTCATTTTCTTTCAATGGTGTTTCTTTCAATGGTAAAGTGAATTGAGTTTAGAGGTTTTGTTTGGTTGTCTCATTTTATTAATTCACTTACTTATCTAGCAACATTTTCATTTATTTTGTCCTCCATCACTTTGGGAGCCATATTTCTCTTCGGAGTCTCTGACCGGGAGATCCTGTTTATCTTTTCTGAAGATAGAGATTCTGTGCATCATGGAAACCTCTTTTCCATTTTTCCATTTATATTTAAAAGGGAAAAGTGAACAAGGCTGAGGGCAGAAGTAGAGAGCTATAAAACACCGGCCCACTGTTTTCATTTGCAAAAGCAAATCTGTACAAGTTGATTTACATCGAAGGTAGTGTAATCTAAGAACTGCTCCAAAGGCCAGTCCTTTATCAGGTCCTGTTTTTGAATTGAGGGCAGTGGTTTGGTAGGAAGGGTGGCATCTTCCTATCCTGAGCTGGTGGAGACTCCTCACACGCAGGCCTCATCTTCTGGTTGTAAAAGCACCCAGCCTAGAGTCAGCCTCAGTAAATGTGAACTGCTGAGGTAGGGGGTTCACCTACACTCACGTGGCATGCTTCTTCCCCTGCCAGGTCTAGCTTGTTGCCTCTCTCTCCATTTTAAAAGGAGAAAGAAATAGTCCCTGAGTTCCTTGTCTCCAGTTACTGCTCTCTTCAAATATTACATATTCTTCATCTCCACCCAAAGTCTTACCTTTTTTTGAAATGTTCCACACTGACTCTCACCAACACTAACCTCTCCCTCTCTTCCTATACTTGAAGTATGTCTTCCAACTAAGCATTTCTGATTTAATTAAATATTTTCAGAAACTGTTATTTAAACCTTTCAGATTTATGGCTTTCCTGTCCAGTGAGATGACGCTTTATGAAAAAGGAACGAAATTTCACTCTTCCCCTTATTTCCAAAAATCCCGTACAAGGTTGAGCCAGGCAGTGAGTAAAAAAACCTCTGATCTAGGCTTACAAAATCATTAACAGCCATGACTATTCACCAGAAGGCAGCCACCAGAATTGTGAATAAATAGAGGCTCTGATAAAACACATACAACTTTTAGATGACAATAACATACATAGGAACGAAGCCAGGGAGCATTTTGAACTAATGTATGAGGATGTTAGAGAGCAGGACAACTTCCCAGCATAAAATAAAATGGATTGAATAAATTCTGTTTATTTGAGCAGGAAACAGAAGAAATAAATATCTTGCACAGACCTGCCCTCGTGCCTCCAAATTTATGACACGGTCACAAATGTCACAGGAGGTCAGGGAGACAGGGAAGTCAAAGATAATCCCGATGTTTTAAATTCAACTGACCTGGGAAATTTATGATTTCATTTAGAGAAACAGAAATATTTGGAGGAAGCAACAGGTTCAGTTTACTTGGTTATTCCCTGCAGTATTCCAAAAGAATCAGAGGTGGGGGCAGCAACCTTAGGTGGTTGGAGATAAATGAGTTAAATGGATGGAAGCATTCCGCGCAGAAGACAGAGACTCGAAGGGCTGACTTCAAGGGCATGTGAGAACAAGGAGAATTCAGCATCCTATAAGTCAGGAGAATAGGTCCTCAAGAAGACTTTGAGGAGGTGGAAGAAACAAAGCTGTGACAATGCCAGGTGGACGTGATAATTAGGCAGTTACCAGTGTGTCCTCAGGAGTAAAGGTGGCTGAATCCAGACTGGGATGGGCAACAGCACAAAGTAAATGGTGGCAAGGAAATGCAAGAAGTGGGTAGAGTTCTCTCAAACACTGGCAAATATTTACTTGGGGAAGACAGATAAATATTTAGCCGAAACAGAGTAGCTGAGTTTTTAAAAGAAGATAAGGTCCTTCAGGGAGCGAGCGTCGCTATGCTACCATTCTGATGACCCAGCTCTAACCATAAAGCCTCCATGTCTGGAGCTGGCTTCTGTGGTTAATAGTTGAATTAATAAACATACCCTGCAGTGAGGGGAGGACAGGGAAAAGGGTCTATTTATTCAGTGAGTTTACAGTCTGGTCAACATGCAGCAAATCTCCTTTCAGACCATAGGAGGATATCGGTTACACATACTCCAAGCTTACACTCCACAAAAAAGGAGGCATATTGGTCAGCTGGGAATTTGGCCCAAATGTGATACTACATTCCACCTAAGCAGGACTGGTTTATTAGAGTACAGAGGTTCTGCATGGATTTAGTGGTTGACATGGGATATGATCCCATATGTGGATAGAAGAACCCTTCTGAGCACAACAGTTGGTTACGGATATAGCTTCATAAACAGGGTGTAGAGGAAAATTGACATGGTCAGGCCAGTTTTGCTTGGGTGGACGTGGGGAGTTATGAACATGAGAGGATCCAGATAAGGAAGAGGGGTTTGGAGAGAGAGACTGTGACTCATTTTATATATGTGGCTCGATAAATATCTCCAGGCTGATGATTAACTGGCTCAACATGATCAAAAGTGAGCAAAGACAATTTAAATCAATAAATCCTACTCCTATTTATGTCTTAGTTATCCAAAGCAGCATTTCCTAAAGTCGTTCTGAATATGCAGGATTTTAAAGGATGTTAAAAATAGGAAAAAAAAAAAAGCACCCCAAAACAATGGCTCCATGGAAAACAAGTTTGGGAAATGCTAAATTGTACAAAGTCAACCAGGTTTCCTCAGGGTCTTTACTATGCCACTGGGCCTCGTGAATCTCCAAGAGGAGCATATAACACACAGCATTTCTTGGATTTACTCGCATATAAACCCTTTCCTGCGCAGGACTCTCAAAGGACTAAAGGTATTGGAACACACTTTGGGAAAGGTTGCTCTTCATCAGCTCTGCTTATGCAAACACTATGCCTGTGACTGGCCATTAGCAAATGAAAATGCATTTGCTTTTCCGTAAGTCAAGGTGAATTTCACAATGCTTTTTCATTAAGGAAGCAGACCCCGCAAAGGCTTTACCTTGGTTGTTCATGTGACCAAGTGACAAAGGCTTTTATTAAATAAACAATACCCTTCAAGAGAGAATTATTATCAAAAGCACAATTTGTGAATTTGCTAACTCTTTCCTACTGATGGCAATAGCATTCCGACTTCAGTCACATTTAGCAACAATCAGAAATTTCAGGAAAGTGCCCGACCATCATCCACCTTGCTCTAAACTCATTGGAGTGCCCTGGATTGAGCCTTTGAGACTTATCAATGCATTGACTCTGTTGGGAATTAATTTCACAGCTGGGGCCTCTGTCTGAGTGTGATCCTTTCAGTTGCAGAATTCAGAAGGCAAAGAAGACAGGAGAGGAAGTTGAATGGCCTCCCATTCCAGTCCCACAGCAATGTGTCAAAAGTTTAAGCAGCTGCATATCCCTCTTGTCTCTGTCAACAGCTGCAGCCACGGAACCTACTCCTTTTCACGGGTGAAAACAGCCATGGACAACCTTGTATGGTTCATACACTAACAATTCAAGTAACCTCACAGAGCCTGGGATGCCATTCTGCCTTCCTGCTGTCTGCCCATTGAATTCCAGATCCTCCATCTCTGTGAAACCATTTCCTCTATGAATTATCTGTTTTCAGAAATCCTTCAATCCAAGGAGCCATCTTACAAAGAAGTTTGCAGAAGTCTGGCATCAGCCCCACCGAGGGGTGATTAGTTGAAACTGTGAGCTCATCCAACCTTAGAAAGCCTCATTACGTCTTCTACAAAAGGCTTTATTTCCCCTTTAGTGATTAAACTGACAAAAGCACAAAGATACTGGTCATTCATGACCCTATTCCAAAGGTCTCCCAGGCCTTCTGTCCCCTCCCTGACCACACAGTTAGTGTTTCCCAAGTCTTTGAGGGTTGTCCATTTCCACAGAACTGGCTAACTGTCTTTCAAGTGACCCAGTACTCTGGGCCCCCAAATGCCTTAGCTACGAATGGTACGCGCACTGACTTAAATGCCTCTATATGGCAGCAGTTCTCGGTGCAAAGAGCATTTGCTCAAATTCGGCTCAGCTCCAAGCCTGCAAGACCTGAACCCTGCCTAATTTTCCGACCTTATTTATAGCCATTTCCCATTCCACAACTTACGTGCTCAACCAGCACACACCCCCGACCCCCCGATCCAGGTATTCCAGACTATTCCCTGTCCCTTAATCCTATCATGCTGTAGGCTCTGCCTTAATTGTCCTCATTGGCCTGCCAAACAAAAATCATCCCTCAAGTTCCAACTGAAATGTCATTTCCTCTGAAGCCTTCTCTGACCTCCCCAAGCTGGGTTAATCCTTCTCTCTCCTCTGCACATAACATTAATTGCTCACCTGTCATATTATACAATGGCTAGTTGTTATCGATCGTCTCTTCTGTGTCTAGACTGTGACCTCCTGAGGGTCCCCAGCACAGAGCAGATGCCCGCAGGGTGCTCACTGAGAAAAGAGGAGGCATGCTGAGCTTCCGCTGCGGATGGGCACGGGGCTTCTGAGGGGAGGTAGCTTCCATAGGAAGCACTGGCAGTGGGAAACAGGCAGCACGAAATGGAAAAGGCTAGCCTGGGACCACCCTTAATCTATGTCTAGGAGGAAACGGCAATACTTTAATATTCCAATGAAAACCCCAGGACTCTCCAAATGCCAGACACACTGGAAACAGGAGATCAGTACAGCAATATTAGGACACTGAAAGGGTCAGGGATACAGAAGGGAAATGTGTAATCTACTGACTGGAACTGGCTACCGCTGACACTTCTCATTTTTACCGATTGCACAGCTGGTAAGGTGGCATAACTGAGGTTTGGGCCCAAGCAGACATAAGTGCAATGCTTTTTCTATTAAGGCACCTAAACGCACATTAAAAACTGCCAAGGCCTCCGCAAATAGTTGTATGCTAAGAATAGAGGTCAGCATGGTGTTCATTCATGTAACCCTCTCCACACCCCAGCCTGTCTTTCTCCTTCTACACACACACATACACACAAATGCATACATACGTACACATACGTATACATACATACACATGTGGATGTAAGTATACGTACATGCCAGCTCACCGAGGGGCACCCCTCTAGTCCCCCACTGCCATCATATGACTGCCCTGTCTGCTCTGTGCTCTGTTTGCCTCCAACTCATATTTGAGGAATGACTGTCAGAGTGTTACCTCCTCTTACATAAGCAAAGAAGTATAAAGATCGCATTTTATTCAGTCTGGGGAAAGAGAGTGTATTAATGCATGAGCATCTTCCAGTAAATATGTAAATGAATGTATATAAATCACCTGAGTTTACACTTGAGCACAGAGAGTAAATTACTGGAACCAGGAATGTCCCACACATCCGTCCCTACTAAGTGGAACCCCACCCCCATTGTAATCTCCCTCCTTGGCGAGACAGACTGTTTCTACAAGGGCAGTCCTTGTTGATTTGAGCCCTGTTCTCACAGGAGTTCTGTTGTGAAAAAATTAGCATTCCCTTCAGTCTGACCCAGTGCCTTCCTAAAGGTGCCATTTTCTGGATGCTAGTGGATCTCCGCAGTTCACACATGCTTATGAAATGTGGTGTTTCTCTTACTAACAGGAGCAATGGACAGAAAACGAAGGGCTGGAAGATAGGACAGGGTAGAAGATGGATGGAGGGGCCCTGCAGCGGCGGTGACACATCCCAACAGGCAGAGTGCCACACGGTTCCTTCCTCTCTGCAGCATTCATTTCCTTCGGGACACGTGAGTGGTTGCCACTATCAATTGCTTGTCAATCTGATGCTTTCTCCTATATATTTTTTAATACTTATTTATTTGTTTTGGCTGCACCGGGTCTTCGTAGCAGCATGCAGGATCTTTTTTTTTTTTTAGTTGCGGCGTGTGGGATCTAGTTCCCAGACCAGGATCGAACCTGGGCCCCCCGCATAGGGAGCGCGGAGTCTTAACGCTGGACCACCAGGGAAGTCCCGCTTTCTCCTATTTAATACCAGTGTATTCTTCTTTAAGTTAGGGAAGGAATATGCATGATTCAATGTGCTCTAAAACAGATTATCTAAATCCCTTTTGCAAACAGTTTTCACTTCCTTATTGCTGATGACAGTCTTGGATTCCACGCCAGGGAGTCTGTCTTTAATTCGGTTTGCTTATTGGGTCCCAAATGTGCCCAAGGGAGTTCATTTTCTCTATGTGTCTGGCATACAGTAAGCACTCAATAAATGGTAGTTCTGATTGTTATTTTTCTTACACTCCCTATGTGTGGCCAAGAGAGATTATTGGCCAATTTGGATCTTTCAAGAGAGCAAATCAAACGCATGTGGCTAATCTGGCCAGAGCCTGAGTTAAACCCTGAGGTGACCCTGGACCTGGATGTCATGCCTCTGACCTTCAGGTCTGAAAAGCTGAAGAGATGTGGGAGGTTTCAGAGACGTGGCCGAGCTGAGAACAGCTCAACTTAATTCCTAGTGAAATGACCCCTTCCACAATTATTAACTATACAATGCTGTTTAGAAATTACTGCAGTGGGTCACATTTGTTAACTAATTTGTACGAACTCATATATATGTTACCTATTAACATTAATAACCTACATTACATTTTCTGGTTTTTTCGCCCCTCTCCATATAACCAGTCTTCAGCTCATAAATCCCAAAGAACAAGAAAGGGTTCTCTCGTGTCAGCTGGTAGTTAATCTTCTGTAGACCCATCACCAATATACAAGCCAGGGCTAAGAAGAGCAGGCCAAGAAGACCTTGTCCTTCATGTCACTCTCTGGATTTAAAACCCTCCAGTGGGATCCTTTAGCTGTCCAGGGAGAGAGCAATGCAGCTCTCGAATTCTGAGCCAAACCCCGTGTTGGGTCTGTCTCTGTGCCTTCCTAGCTATGTGACTCGGAGCTGGTGAAGTAACCTGTTGACCTCAGTTTCTTATCTGTAAATTGGGGATAATACTCATGTCATGAGAATATCATAAGGATTAAGTGATATCAAATTTTAAATTACAGTGTTCATTTTTGGAGAGTATGCAGTGAAATGCTGCCAGTTGAAACACAGATTGGAAGGAGTTTTTGGAAAGCCATTTGGCAACAGGGATCAAGAGGCTGAAAATGCTCACGCCCTTTGACCCCGTCATTCCAGTTATGGGAACTAACTGTGAAGGCATAATCAAAAACAAGGTCAAAGACTGACATACAAGGATGCTGATCACAGCTTTATTTATATTTATGTAAAACTGGAAACAACCCAAATACACAGTGCTAGGGGAATGATTAAATAAATTACTGTGCATTCACAGGATGGAATATTAGATACTGCTTAAGATGATTTTTATAAAGAATTTTTAATAATGTGGGAGATTCCCTTTAAAATGCTACGTGATTAAAGGATGGAAGAGACATTATATAAAAATGCCAGGAAGAATTATATCAGGATGGGCTATTGTCTTCTTTCTTTTTGTGTTTTACAATTTTTCTATAACGAGCATATTTTTTTTTAAATTGAAAGGTCACAACTAAACTTAAAAATATGAAAGCCTTAACAAAGGGCCTGCTATACGATAGGTACTTAAGTGTGAGTCCCCTCCCCTCCTCCAGCCCCTTAGCATGCTTACTAAGTGGCTGCTGATCTGCCCTCGTCAATTTCCTACCTCATTTCCTGCTTTCCTCTGGACTCCAGGCCCTTCCATACTTCTGAACTCCCTGTACCTCCCAGGACCTTTCATGCTTTCCCACACACCCTAGTATTTGTCCGTGTTGGAAAAAGTTACAGGTCTCTCCTCCCCAGACCTAGTTAAACCCTATTCAGTATGACTCTATCTGCACACTGTATCCGTACTGAGACTCGGGGTGGGTAAGGTTCCACCTCCTCATGCCTTCATTACAACTCTTATGCTTTGTGCTGTGTTGAGCACACACTGCTGTTTCACCACAACAGAGAGGGTGACTACAGCAAGTACACACACTGTACCTGGCTCACCTCTGAATTCTCAGTGCTGGGCAGGATGCCTGGGTCTTAGCACTGAGTCAATGAGTACAGAAGTGAGAGACTCTTATTCCAATACCTTAACTCACAAGTCACCTCTCAAGGCCCTTGTCATTTACAAATGCCAAAATGCCATCCTCCCTCACCTTTGAGCCGTCTTGCCAACTGGACCATCTGCCTGTGACCTTCCCCATTACCACTTTTTCCCAAAACGGTCAACCTGCCTTTCTCCAACATTTTCAATGTCTCCTAAATCCCACCTCTCCTATGAAACAGGACTTCCTCTGCCACTTCCCATTCAGGGGATCCTGGATCCCCATTTAGCCATTCTGACTCTCTGGTGTCGGTTTCTAGCCAGTGCTAGATCATCTCCATTTGTATCTCCTGCCAAGTCCCAAACTGAACGTACTGCGTTGCCCCCCGCTGGCCCCTCTTTTCCCACTAACACATTTCTGCTCAGCACTGCTAAGCTTTTGGCTCGCCCAAAAGGTTTGACAAATTTTTTCTTCTCCCCTGATTCATCCCCCAAAGCTGAGCTGTCATCCAGCCCTGCCTTTTTTCCCCTCAGAAATGTTTTCAGATTTCATCTCCCAATTTTAAGGACAACCACATTACAATTGCCCCTAGAAATATGTTATTTCTGGGAGGTCTTGTTCCTTTGAGCTGTTGATCCCATCTCCTTGCTGGAGTTTGCAGCTCCCAAATTGCATTCCCTTTGCCACAGAAGCTTAAGTGACAAGGAACATAAAATGAGCTATCGTGCTGCTGCAAAATGCCCCCAACCCCAAAAGGAGCCGGATGATGGCAACAGAAAACCATATAGCTTCTGCGGTATCTCTGCCCAGCCACTGTGCAAAGTATATTAGAAGAGGTCTCTTGGAGAAACTTCCTTTGTCTTTTGCTTTTCACAAAGACCAACCAAGGAGAGTGTGAAAGAAAACAACAAAAAGCAAAATGAAAGGAAAACCCCCCCCCACAAAAACAGAGACAGCATTTTCTCTTGAACTTGCTGCAGTCAGGCTTCTGCCCTCACTAGGTACAGACATTTCCATCGTCAAGGTTACCAGTGACTGCCCTGAAACTAATTCTGAGTCCTCATCTTACCAACAGGAACGTTTGACCCAAATGATTTACTCCTTCCTCCCTAGAATACTGTCCTCAGTTGGCTTCTGGCACTGCACTCTCTCCTAGTTTTATTCCGAACTTCCTGGTGGCTGCTTCTCGGTCTTATTTGCTGTCCTCCCCATTTCACAGACTACAAACATTGTAGCATCCTAGGGCTCAGTTCTTTGACCATCTTCTCTCCTCTATACTTGCCAAGCTCATCTAGTCTCTTGGTATTAAATATCACATTTATATTCCAGTCTGAAGCTCTCCCCGAACCTCTGACTTTTATACCCATGGCTCCAACATCTCCACTTAGCGGTCCAAAAGGCACCACAAACTTCACAATCCAAAATCTAGTTCCTGATCTCCTCTCCCAAATCTGTTCCCCATCTCGGCTGTGGGCTACTCCATCCTTCCCATTGTTCAGGCCAAAATCCTCGATGTCACCCTCTAACTACCCTTTTTCTCTCACACCCTGCAAGAGGTATGCCACTCTCCCTTCAAAATACTTCCAGGATCCAGATACTTCTCATCACCTCTACCGCCCTGTGACCCAAGACACCCTCACCTCTCACCTGGGATTGTTTGATAATTAACTAATTGGTGTCCTCTTTTCAGTTTTGCCCGCCTAGCATCTATTCTCCGCATGATAGTCTGACACTCATGTTACAGCCAGATCATTGGTCAAAACCTCCAGAGGTTCCAATCTCAATATGCATAAAGGCCAAAGTTTTTAAATGACCTATATACTTAGGGTTACCATAAAGTTTCTCATCCAAACCAGGACATGTTTTTTTAATAAACTAATATCGGGACAATAAGTATACATTTGGATTGTCCCAGGCCAACAAGGTATATATTTATCCTTCCCATAATCCTCTACACAGTCTGGTCCCCTGTCAGCTCTATGACGTCATCCCCTTCTCTTTTCTTCCTTGATCCTTCTCCTCAGCCACACCGGTCTCCTTGCTGTTATTTAAACACGTCAGATATGCATCTTCTCAGGGGCTTTCTGCTTGCTAGAACCTCTTCTCCCATTTGTTTACATGGCTCACCCCCTCACCTTCCGGTCTCTGAACGGTCACATTCCCAGAAAGGTCCTCCTTGACCATTCTACTTAAAACTGAGACCCCACTCCTGCACTTCCTACTGACATTTCTTGTTTTATTCTTCTCCATAGCATTTCTTTTTCCATCATTTCTACAGAAATGTTTTCACTGGATATAGAATTCTAGGTTGACAGTGTTTTTTCTTTCAGCACTTAAAGACACCATTCCACCGCCTTTTCCTATTACAATGGACATGTATATACCTTGAAACGGTAAATAATTGACACTGGTTAATACACATACATTTTCCCAGCACTTGTTTGCAGTGGAGCTCCTGGAGCTCCTTGCTTTCCTGGAGCTCCCCTGAGTTTGAATGGGGTATTTGTTTCATTTGATGCAGATAACACACATTTCACCAGGCACTGGTGGGAGTGTCTCGTCTTGCATCCAAATAATCAGGGCCTTTCTGATTTTTCCTCTTGGACTCCCTCTGTCACTCAAACTGCTGAATGGAAGAGGCCATAATAAATCCAACTGTAGTTTTGTGCAGGGCAAATTCTCCACTGTGGAAGAATTACGATAAAACTGTCACATTAAGTAGAAAAAAAGATGCCAAAATAGTCTGTAGATTACAAAGCACCATGAAAATGCATTGGATTGCCAGTTATTACTCTTTCATATTTCTCACTGGCACATCAATCAGACCTTACTTTCCTAAAGTGCAAGGAAGGAAAAGGCTTGCATCTGTCTGGGATGAGGGCCTGGGCAGGGAGTTAGCACAACTCTTGTGCCAATGTTCCAGTGTCATTACCCCAAACTCATTAGGCTGCAAACTTACTTCATTATCTTGTCCTCAAACTAAGCCTCCTTTCTATGTCATTTCTATCCCTAGCACCTTCAAGTTTCCAGCCTTCCAGGTGCAAAACCTAGAGTTAAAAAGAAGAGAAACTTAGGATAGTTCTATAACTGTTCCTTCTCCATCTGTGGCTGAGGTTATTATTTTTTTTTTCTAAATCTTACCCCGATTCATTCCTCCTCTCCATTTCTACTACCAAAACCTTGAACTAAACTCTCCTTAACTCATGCCTGGATGATTACAGTTGGCTCCCTGACCCACTCTGTCTTCACACTAACTCACCCTTTGTACACTGCCAGAAGAACCTTCCAACAACAATAATACCCCTAATGCACCACTGCCCACTGCCCCGAATTAAAATTTCCCCACCAGAGGGGAGGGCATTTCAAGTCTTTCATAATACGATCCCCTCCTGCAGACCTTACCTGTCACAGCCCACAAGCTGTGTGCACAAAAATATTCCATCACGAGGCTCAGTTGGTCAATGAACCCTGGGAGCCAGCACCCCAGCATCCCCCATCCTGACCTCAGGTGGAGTCCAGAATTCGTCTTGCTCTCTTCATAGGCAGTATCTGGTGCGTTACTTCCTACTAGAAACTTTACTATGTGTCTCATGACCCACTGGGTTTTACACTGTATCTGTCAGACAGCATCATTGCATTTGTAAAAGTACATTTTACTCATTGATCAAACTCTGTGACCAACTTCATGGCTAAGACTTCACAGGTCCTGAAAGGGCAGAAGGCAGCATGGTCTAGGGGGAAGATCACAAGCTTTGGGGCCAGGAAGCACTGCCTTCAAATCCCGGTTTGCCGATTGACCACCAGCTTCATGACCCTGGGAATGTCACTTGATCTCTTTGTTCCTCAGTTTTTTTCCCCCTCACTATTATTATTTTTGAGATACAGTTCATATACCATATAGTTCACACTTTTTAAAGTAGATAATTCAGTAGTATAGTCGCAAAGTTGTACAAACATCACAATGATCCAATTCCAGAACACTCATCACCCCAAAAAGAAACCCTGTATCCATTAACAATCACTTCCTATTTTCCCCTCTCCCAGCCCCTGACAACCACCAGTCCGCTTTCTGTCCTCTATGGATTTGCATTAGCCTCAGTTTTTAATTAACTCTAAGCTGAATATAACACTTACCTTATAGGACTAATGTGAGGATTGCTAAGCCTCTAGCTCAGTGTTGGCATCTAATAGGACTTTAATAAATTGCTAAACCCTTCAGAGTCCCCAGTATGAAACCCTTAGCTCCGCTCAACCCATCACCTTTATCACCATCCTCAACCTTACACTCTGTTCTTGCCCCTCAGCTCATTTCTGTCTCCCAGATCACTGCCTCGCCAAACCCAACACTGAAGATCCAGCTGAAATTCTACCCCTACTTGTGAAACCTTCTCCAGTGTAACTTCTGTTTTTCCCATGGTTTTCCTAAGCTACCCTGAAGACAGAAAAAAAAGCCCTTCGGCCTGACTTTAAACATTTCCAACATAATGAGATTTGGGCCATGACTCCAGGCTAATCAAACTTGTGTTTATTCTAGATTTTGCTTTGTGACACATCCAGGACAGCTCATACACACAGCTGCTTTGTTACAATAAAGAAAAAGAGTGCTACAGTTTTTTCAGGAGAGATTTCTGATCTTGCAACCAAACCGCCATTACGAGATGATGTTGAAGCAATAAACAGTGACATTTCAGTAGCTCTGTACATGGCAGTTATATTTTTCCACATTCTTGTGATTTGCAAATTTACAGCCATCAAAGATTACAGCCTCTTCAGAGTTTATTTGGTCTTGGAAACCTTCTTAATGAGTTTGACATTTTTATTAGGCTCAAAGTCTTCCACCAAAGCCTGGTGCAATTATAGTCATTTATAAAGTAGCCAACATGAAAAAAGGCTTGGCAGGTCCGTGACAATGCCTCCCAAAGTCTGGCCGCCTGGGGATGCTCACCCAGTTTTCCATTTCCTTGTTCTGGAAGCACTGTGGAGACCAGGGAGGCAAATCGCTGGAGCTGGGATAAGCGTATACGACCTGTAATGCTCTTCCTAAGCTGCGAAACGCTTTCATTCTAGCTTGATTTCACAAATGCATCAATTCTCCCCACTGCTCTAGCCCAAGCCTTGAGGGAATAAAGGGCAAGAGACTGCTCTTACACACAGCAGAAATCGCTCTTTAATGATATTCTTTAGGATAACACAACAGTTCATAGCTCTTGCTCTGTTGTCAAATGGAGCTGGTTTCAAATCTCACTTCTATCATTTATTCATCCTGGCTTTGGGCATGTTATTTGCTCTCTCTAAAACCACATTTCCTCATTATTAAGATGAGTGTAGTAACATGTAAAGTGCTGTTAATTTGTAGCATGCAGAATGCAGCAACTGTTCAATGAATGATGAACTTACTATTAACTCTTACTATTTTAGTTATCATCACCATCATCACTACCATCCTCATCAGACAACATTCTTAGGAACTGATTGTGGAGGTCATTAAAAATGGTTGAGTATGGGAACAAACTTCCAGTTATAAGATAAATAAGTCCTGGGGATGTCATGCACTTAACAATACTGTATTGTATACTTGAAAGTTGCTAAGAGAGTAGATCCTAAAAGTTCTTCACCACAAGAAGAAAAAAAACTGTAACTACGTGAGGTGATGGATGTTAACTAAACTGACTGGTAATGATTCTTCAGTACACACACATAACAAGTCTTTATGCTGTATACCTTCAACTAATACAATGTTATATGTCAATTTTATCTGAATAAAACTGTAAAAAACCAACAAAACAAAAAATGGTTAACTACAATTCATTCAAATAATTTCCAATAATTCCTTTTCTATGCCCACACACCAAATATTTAGAAAGTGTCATGTATGTGTAAGGCACTGTATTAAGTATTATGGAAAGAATAATGATTAAGAAGACACAGATTCTTTCCTCAAGGATCTTAGAGAAGAATACAAGTAACATATGCTCTTATTAAGACGAGACCAAGAAAAAAATGAAAAGAGTTCCAAGAGAAGAGGAAACAAAGCCCTATGGGAATTCAGAAGAAAAGTGAAATCAGGGAAGGCTTCCTGGAGGAGGTGATACCTGAGCTAGAGAAGTGATGATAGTGAAGTGATTTGACCATTGGAAGACTAGGAGACAGGCATTCCAGGAAGAGGACAAGGCTGGGAAATCCAGACAGAACTTTCTGTGTGAGTGGCAGTCTTGCACAGAATACTCTCGAATCCACAAAATTGACTGCAGCTAATCAGTGGTATTTTCCCAAGGTCACACTGTTATAAAATCTTAATTGCTGTTTCAATCTTAAAAGAAAAAAAAAAAAGCTTTTGGTGCTCATATCAGTCACTCTGGAAGGGAAATTAAATAGGTTTTCACCAGATGGAGTCATAACAGAAAGATGACACTAACCAAGCCTGGATGGTTCAGAATTTGAGACGTGAGAGCTTACAGGAAGACAGAGAGTCAAAGTGCATCTCAGCGAGATCTGTGGCTCTGCCGCTGAAAAGGAACTTTGCATACTGGGGTGCATTGTGGGGAAGACATTGGGGCTTTATGCAGCTCCCGGTCTTTAGGCACAAAGCGAGCTCTCCACACAATGCAGGGAGATGACATTTGCCCTTGAGTGCACACACATTCCTCAGGGCCGCAGCCAGCAGCCACCATAGCAGCTGAGTGGCAGAATGGAAGAGCTCTTACTTAAAAAAAAAAGTGCTCATCAGGTTTTACGAAGCAAATGGAGCGGGACCTTGAGGGGGCGGGGAGAGGTGGCGCATGCCACCGGATTGATGGAGTCTAATTACCTTGCGTTGGGGTTGGGCAGGGTTCCTGGTTTTAGGTCCTTTCTACCCTTCAGATACTCCACAGCATTTCCACGACCTCGCAGGTGACCAAGCTCTGGTCAGAACAGTGAATAGCTTGCGTTAAGTCTGAGCCTCAAATTTTGGCACTAAGGGAAGACATTATAACGTGTATGGAAAGGGTCTGGCATAGCAGGGGCTCAGTCCGTGTCCGGTTGGAATGTGACAATGTGAATGAATATATTGATGGAAAGTGAATTCCGTTTGTGACGTCAGCTCAGAGGACTTGGATCCTCCTCAGGCGACAAACATCCATATTTCCACTTGGATGGGAAAAGCCACAGCAAATCCATCAATCAAGTATTTATCTCGTACATACCGTATAACCAGCATTGCACCATGCTGGAGTCAGAGGGCTGGATTCAAAGAAATATAATACATGCCCCCTGATCTCAAAGGTTTACCATTTAGTTTGGGAGACAAAACTAAGCCACATGAAATAAATACTTGTACCCAACATCATTTAGGGTTTTACTAAGGTTTTCAAGTGATCCCAACTGTAAATATTGACTGTGAGTGCAAGTGGGGTTCAGAGAATATAAAAAGGTCAGAGCACGTATGAGTAGTTAAAAAAGGAGTCACAAAGTAGGTGGAACTTTCCCTGGGTTGCTCCTAACACAGGTGACACATACCTTCATCAGTCTGTAAAAAACAACTTTTCAGAGAAACTGAAAGAGCATTCTTTATTAGATCTCTTTAAGTACTAAGCAATCTTGTGAGATAATTGTCATCTGAGGTTATCTGGTTTGTCAGAGGTGGGGAGGGATTCGAACCCAGCTCTGTTCTTGAACCTCCCACAGCCAACACAAGTATGGTGGAACTTGCCTAAGCCCTGTTCTCATTTAAAATATCATAAAATAAAACGGTTCTTTCAGAAGCATATTCAGAATAGTATGGTTTTTCTGGATCATGCATACATTATGTGGATGGGGGGTACTGAGAGTGAAAAGCAGCCTTCAATAGGACTAATCTATTGTGCAGTGGTACTAAGTTAAGAACCTAGGAAGGAGATTCATTCTCCCACCTGGGAGTTTAATTATGGAAATGCCATTCTTGGCATTAGCCTGGGGCATCCGCTGCCTTGAAGAATATGAACAATTCAATTAGCAATGACATGGATTACAGAGAAGGCTTGGTGGGAAAACATGAGCTCCTCAGGCATGCGGTGGGGTTCTCTCAGACACAAACCTGTGAGGCCTGCTGGTTTCTGCCTCAAAAGACTACCTTAGGGACTTCCCTGGTGGCGCAGTGGTTGAGAGTCCGCCTGCCGATGCAGGGGACGCGGGTTCGTGCCCCGGGCCGGGAGGATCCCACATGCCACGGAGCGGCTGGGCCCGTGAGCCATGGCCGCTGAGCCTGCGCGTCCGGAGCCTGTGCTCCGCAACGGGAGAGGCCACGACAGTGAGAGGCCCGCGTACCGCAAAAAAAAAAAAAGACTATCTTAGTTACTGTTAACAGCCCTGAGTCCTTGGCTGTGCGTGGAAGACTCCAGCACAAAGCCTGGGGGAGAGGAGGAGTGCAGTAGGGCAGGGGGAAAATAGACTCAGCAAGATAATGAAACTTCTCCCCAACCTTTTGTCAAATCCTGGTCTTTCCAAGGAGTCCTCCAGTGTGTTTATACTTGATACCATGTATACATGCAGGCCCTCCTCTTCTCAATTCCCATCAATGCCTTCAGATTAAAGGTCAAAATCTTGGCTTTGGGGTATATCCTGGCTGACTTCTCAAGTCTCCTGATGTAGCCACATCAGCCACACTGGCATTTTCCAAACATATCATGGGTTGAATACTTTCTGCCCTTGATTTTTGTTCTTGTTTCCCTGGCCTGGAAGGCCGCTCTTGTTCATCTTACCTGACCAATGCTCACCAGTCTTCCAAGGTCTAAGCTAAAACTGACTGGCTCTGTGAACCTTTGCCAACCCTGGTGACTCTACCCTCTGATACAACCCTCCCGATCTCTCTGTTGCTGTCCTCCTTACTCAGCTTAGCCTGTACCAATGAGCACTTCTCTCTCCCCTGGGAGCACCTTGAATCATGGTTAATTCATCTGGGCGATCCTGGGGTCCAGCACAGGATCTGGCTCAGAGCAGGCACTCGCTAAATGTATGAGGGAGAAATGAAAAGCAATTCAAGAGGGTGCCTGAACTCACTTCCTTTGGGGCTGACACAGGCGCTACCCTGATGAGATGCACTGTACAACCCTGGGGGCTCAGAAGCTGTGCTGGGGGGTTGGGTGGTGGGATCTACTTTCCAATCCCAGGAGGCCGTGGATGGAAGAGGCTTTTCTCGCATGGGATGTTGAGCTTGTTAAAAACCCATAAGTGCTATCCAGTGACTTGGAAGAGAAGTGGGTACAGTATGCAAGGGAAATGAATCCATCAAAGCTCAGTGATTTGACTAGGGAACGTCTCATCTTGTTTTTCCAAGTAAAATAAAAAGGTTGTGTTCTCTTGTAAACATGCTTTTTGGTGAAAAACCTTTTCTCTATAAATCTTATTATCATTCTAATGACTTGTATTATGATGCTCTTTACAGTGTGTGTTGTCTATCGGAAGAACTGGCATAAGTATTCTATATCAAGACGTCGGAAAGAGCTGCACAGATTATAAGAATATATAATCCATTTAGCATCTCTGTGAAAATCTGCAAAATACCAGACACTAAAGATCCACTGTCGGTTTTAGCCAGGCTGTTTTTACACATTCTTGCCTGTTTGAGAAAGAAGATTCTGGGTCGCACCAAAGAAGGCCTATGACTGAAAGCATACCCAGGAATTTGAGAAATTTGATGCTATGATTTAGAAATAATCTAAAGAGTCTACATTCCACCCAAAAAAACAAGATTAAAAGAACAATATTGTTGGAACATTAAGAAAAGAAACAACTTCAAAGCTAAACTTTCAAGCAAAGAATTTGGACTGAAGAAAAAAAGTGAAATCTAGTCAAATATTTTGGTTTAGCAATAGTTCCTCTTTGCCTCACCCAGCTTCGTTCCCTAAAGCTTACGGCTTCAGTGTCTCTTGGCGGCTTTCCTTCGTCCCCACCCCATCTCTGGCTGCAGCTCTTAAACAATGGCATTCCAAGCCAGGAGGGCCAGGGTCAACCCAAGGCCCAGCAAACCACCATCACCCTTCCACCTCGCTCTGCTTCTGCGCTCCCCAAAGAGGACATCATTCCCCAGGTAGGAAGTCTACGGGGTTCTCACCCCACCATGCACAACAGGAAACAAGCAGACAATGGTCCCATCATGAACAGGTTGGCCAAATTGAGCCTGAAGAGCACTGTCCATGCAAGGATCACCCTGGGCCTCTTCAACACCAGGAAACTTTAGAATTCAAAGAGGCCCAACAAGTGTCTTGATCTGGAGTAACTAGATAAAACTAAGTATCTTAGTTTGTTCCCATGGAACCAGTCTTGGGTTGCTAAGGACAATCTGAGTGGTAACTCACTGTTCACAAAATACAAAACTCTCAGCAATGAGCTTTTACAGCACCTCCTGGGAGGTGGGCGCTTGCTGCATTTATTGGGTTAGAGAAACAGATGCCTACTTCTGGAACTGGATAGAAGATGTTCCTTTTTTTCATAAAAGAGTCTTTAGATAATTACCTTGTGTTTGTACTTGGAAGAAAGAGAATGGGAGAAAGCCACAATGATGTCATGATTTTGACTACATCTCTACCCACAGAGGGGTGGCATGCACCATGTCATTTGTGGAAGGCCACTGTCCCTTCAAACCAGTCGGCAAAACAGAAAGTCGCCTTTTACTCAGGGATTTCTCTGTTTTTAATAAAGGATGGAATGAATACTCCTAAGAAACAAAAATACAAACACGGAATACCTCAAGGACATTCTGGTTGTGATTGAAAAACAAAAAAACCAAAACAGAACCTTTGCTGGGAAAGAAAAGTAATGATGAGGTTGGACAGAAGGACTCATGTCCTGACATCAAGGTTAGGAGATGCTGAAACAGTCACGCCAGAAAGCTGTGCCATTTCTCATTGAAACCAAAATATGCAGTTATGCAAACACAGACAGAAACCCTTCTCTGCCACTCAGGATGACCTTAGCCTCTTTGGGTCTTGGTTTCCTTATCTGTAGAATGGGTATAATAGTACCTGCCATCTTTAAATGGATGGTGTTGAACTAGCAGGCCTTGCGATGATGGGGTGAGGGGATCCTTCTGCTCTAATAATTCAGGGGAAGATGTTCTTTAATTAATTATTAACAGGGCTCTGGGAATACAATAACTGGTAAAGGATGCTACCTTCTTCCTTTGGACTGGCATACACATGCATGCAATTTTAGGCCTTTTGAATGTCCCAAGCTCTAACTAAATTGCTTATTAAAACAAATTTTTAGTATTCACAGTGTCTGACTTCCAAGGCTTCCTGCCCATAGTGGCTTTCCACCATCACCCAGTATCTACATAGAAGTACCACCGCACAGCTTCCAATCCCAGTCTGATTAAAGAGAGAAGCTCATACATTTAGTTTAGTAACAACATCACTTGACTTTCCAAACTCAGCTCATCCCTGGCCTCCATGCTCTGCCACTCAATTCCCACCATTGGGACTGCCCAGCCCCCTACATACCTGGCTAATGCTTCCTCCTTCTTGAATGCCCAGCTCAGATGTCACCAGCTCAGAGAAGGCGTCCCCAATTCCCTAATCCCAGGGACACTCAGATACTAACTCATCTCTGCTCCCAAGCTTTTTGGGCCTTATTCAGGCATACCACATACTTCGTTTACATCTCTCTCTCTCGACTGTTAATTCCTCCAGACCAAGGCTATATCTTATTTTCCTTTATGCCCCAGCATATCCTGAAGCCTGACACATTGCAGGCAGTGAGTGAATGCTTGCTGTGTAAATAGAGGCAAGAGTACGAGTGACCTGGAGCATTGCCTTCACGTGTCCGCTCTCAGTGCCGAGGGGGAGGCCCAAGGTCTCCACCGAAGGCAGTGTGGGGAACTTTTGGATTTGGGAAGTCTGAAGCACCTGGTCACACCTGAGTCAGGTTGGATCCTCCTGGGCTTAGGGCAGAAGCTGGCTCACAGCGAAGCAGAAGTCCTAGCTTGAAAGATATCCATGCAGGCTTGGGAATGGACTGGAGCAAATGGTGCCAGCAATCCAGTGGGTGCCTGGGCTGTGAGGCAAAAGGTGCAGAGGGAGGCACCTGGCAGGAAAAGACACCCCATACTATGTGCTTAGCCCCCCATGGAACTCACATACTTCTGCCCCTATGCCTCCTACCTCCTCAGCTCCCTCCTGTCCTTGGGTGCCCTCCCCTCTGCCCCCTTTCCCACTGGCCTCCTCTCTTAGTGACTATAAACAGCCACTGATTTGACAGCAAGACTTTCCAGCCAGACACAGAGAAGAGAAAGGGAGATGAGACAGTGGGTCCGGGAAAGGGCAGGAGCAGCTATGAGGGGTGTTACCATCCTGCCCATGTCACACAGTCTCCAGCAACTTACTGTGTTTTTATGTTTTTGTTTTTTGTTTTTTTTTTTTGCGGTACACGGGCCTCTCTCACTGTTGTGGCCTCTCCCGTTGCGGAGCACAGGCTCCGGATGTGCAGGCTCAGCGGCCATGGCTCACGGGCCCAGCCGCTCCGCAGCACGTGGGATCCTCCCGGACCGGGGCACGAACCCGTGTCCCCTGCATCGGCAGGCGGACTCCCAACCACTGCGCCACCAGGGAAGCCCCTTAGTGTGTTTTTAAAAGGCCCCCATGAAGCTTTCGTATGGGTTCTTCTTATCACAATGATGGTAAGGGGCAAGGCTGGGGCAGGAAGAGAACCTCCGATTAAGTGATCTGATCTCTTTCTGGAAAGAACTTGAACTATAGACCTCAATTCTCCCTAGCTGTAAACCCTTGGAAAAGTTAATTAACCTTTCTGAGAGTCTAATCCCCTGCACAAAAATGAGGATGCTCCTACTGACTTACCAGAACTAGAGTTGGAACAAGACAAGAGCTTACACAGAATCCCCAGCACAGCCCTGGGTACCTGTGAGTGCCCACTAAATGTCACTCCCCATCCCCTCCCTCCGGCAACACTGGAACCCAGACGCTTAACACCTCAAATCTCAGCATTCTTCCAAGGTAGGCCATCCTCAGCTTAAGGCAGGCTATGTTCCAAATAGCCACTTGAAAGCTGAACTATGAACACATTTTCCTACAGAATGTATATGATATGTGGTGACTGGGCTCCCAGACCTGCCCATAAAAGCCAATCTAGTCCACAACGGATTCTGTCACTGTTCTGCAGGCCAGAACCCAATACCAAGGAGGACATGCTTTCCGTGGGAAAATGTGTTCTGCATTCCGACTTGTGATCCCAGACAGACATCTCCTCGCTGCACCTCTACAGGGAGGTATCTGCTCAACTCCTGGGACAGCAGGGCATGTGGCTGTTCAGTAGGGCCAGTGGGGCACTGGGAGACTGCCAGCAGCGCCCCTCTGCTCTCTGCCCCTGCTGCTTGTAGCTCCTGCCCACCGTGCACTTCACTGCTGGATGGAACGTGCCAGAACAGAGCATTCACCTAGACAGTCGTCTGTTCAAGAACCTAGACTAGTTTCCCAGCCCAAAAGTCTAAATTTCCTCTTCCAGTATTCCAGCCCCACCCCCAAATCTACTTCTTTCCATGGTCACCACATGTTGGCTTATAAACGTGTTTCCTTTTTCCCTATCAATTTTATTGCTGCACGATATAGAGGAAACACTGTGAGCTATGGGGCAAAACCCGACTTCAAATCCTGGCTACGTCACTTACTAGCCAGTGACCCTGGGAAGACCAGCTAATGCCTTAGCTCTTGTTTCCCAGTCTTTAAATTGAAGGATATAACCTGCCTCAGAGGGTTGTTGGGAAAATTACATGAGAATAATGTGTTCATCAAAACCTGACATGGAACCTACACTTTAGACCCAGAAACATTTGTTTTTGTCTTTTCTTCTGTTATTTATGGAGTGAAACCACATCTGAACAATGTCATTCACAGTTACCTGCTGCCTTTTGGTTACACACCCACGTTTTTGTTTGTTAGTTCCTAGTCTATGGAAGATGTCTGGGTTTGTTGCCTTATTTTTTTTTTTTTTTTTTTTTTTTTTTCTTTTTTTGCTAGGGAGAACATCTGGCTCCAGTCTAAGCATCTCTAGCCACACATAGGCTGGTTGCAAACATTCCTGCAGAAGGTTGTACCAGGCCTCATTCCCCTACCAGCTGCCCTCTGACATCCTCTGAAGCTCGGCCAGCAAGAATCTACCAGGTATTTGCCCTTGAATTCTCCCTTTCAGTGTCATGTGTCACACAGGGAACGTGCCCCATGACCAACAGGGAAGCCCAGGTGAGGATCTGCTCCTGCATCTTGAAGACGTGAGTGAGTTACAGCAATGCTCTTGCTTCATGAGAGCTGACGATGTCTCCACAATCACATTCTCTATATCATATGTTTGTGACACGTATAAGTGAAAACCAGAGACTTAAAGAACAACACTTGGACTTTAGTCAAAGGTGGACCTAATACGCTACGCTTTTTTTTTTGAATTTTTGAATTTTATTTTATTTATTTTTTATACAGCAGGTTCTTATTAGTTATCTATTTTATACATATTAGTGTATATATGTCTTGAAAGACCAAAAAATCATGGGCAGACTAGATTCAATTCCGCACTTCACTACTCCTTACTGTCTTGTTTCAGCCAAGTCATTTCATTTCTCTAAATTTCAGTTTTCTGAGGTCACCTGCCTATCTGGTGACCATAACATGAGAAGATGTCTGTAGAAGTGTTTTTCTATTTTGAAAAGCCCATCCCAAAATATAGGGTATTATTATCACCACTATCACACATACTACTGTATGAGAACAGCCTATTCTTGTCATCGCCCTAATCTAGGACCATTGCCTTTAAAGCTATACTATTGCAAGTCTCCAAGTCAGTCTCTGCTCAGTGCTGGCTCATGAATTATCCTACGGTTCTGTTCTAAGCAAATGTACTACAGAATTTTTCGAGCCTGCAGACAAATATAGGGAATATTATCACAAACACTTGAGTTCCCATCACCCAATTTAACACAAACAGATGCAGGGGAGAGTCCCTCTCTCTGATGCCATTCCCCTCTCTCCTTCATCAGCCATAACCGCTACCCTCAAATTTGCTGTTATCATATTCAGGCATGTTTATATTCCTCCATAAATAATGTATTTCATTGTTTTGTATGTTTTTAAGGTCTATATAATGATATAATACATTTATAATTCAGAGACCTTTTTTTTCTCTTTCAGCTTTGATTTTTTTTTTTTTTTTTTTTTTGTGGTAGGCGGGCCTCTCACTGTTGTGGCCTCTCCCATTGCAGAGCACAGGCTCCGGATGCACAGGCTCAGCGGCCATGGCTCATGGGCCCAGCCGCTCCGCGGCACGTGGGATCTTCCCGAACCGGGGCACGAACCCGTGTCCCCTGCATCGGCAGGCGGACTCTCAACCACTGCGCCACCAGGGAAGCCCAGCTTTGATATTTTTTGTCTATGATGATGTGTCTCTAGTTTCTTTCTTTTTAAGTGTTACTCTGTACCTCATTATATGCATAATCCACAACTTATCTATTCTCCTGAGGATGAACATCAAGGGGGTTTCCTATTATTGGCGATTATTGTTTATAACTGCTGCTACCAACATTACTGTACTTATGTACACATCTGCAAGAGTTTCTCTGGGCAGTCTTTTTTGAACTTTACTGACTGCAACCCACAGTAAGAAATATATTTTATATCACAGTGTCCTACACAAAACACAAAATATGTCCACATACTTACACATAATGGAACTGCTTCAAGAAACAATACTTATTACCCTTATTGCAACCTCTGTCCTTTAGTATATTTCATTCCATCCTATGCTATATTTTAAATGCTGTTCAAAACCCACCAAACTGATTTCATATATGGGTCTAGGGTATATACCCAGGTGTGGAATTGCTGAGTGGATAGAAGGCTATGTGAACCTTCAACTCCCCATTAAAAGACTGCTCTTTTAAATCACTCTCCAGCTAAACAAACACAACAGTTCCCTAACATCTAACACGCCTTATCGCAAATTCCTGGGTCTCTGACAGGTCATTAACACTTTGACGGGTTTCGCCCCTCCCCCTGCTCGTTCCTGCCTTTACTCAGACTGTGCCCCCTGCCTACCCCTTTCTTCCGGCCCTCTGCATACCTGTGCCCATCTCCCCACCAAGTATCAAAAGCTACCCCAGTCTCACACTGCCCTTCAACTTAAGCTGTGTTAAAAACACCACTAGGATGTTTACTCCTTAATCTGCAACTGCTTTCTGCATTGGCTCCCATCGTCTTCCAAATGGCAAAATTCTTGAGGGTCGAAATATGTCACAGTCAAAGTTCCCATCTTAGAGCAGAGTATCTCATCCGTGACTCAGAAGCCCCAGCTGCAAGTCACTGGGTTTTTTACCTTGGGCTAATCTTAGAACCTCTCTGAGCTCCAGTTTCCTCGCATATAAAATGAAAAGGTGGTAGAGCTTCTTTTTTTTTAAGAGGCAATGAGATTACAGCAGTGGAAGCACTTTGCAAACTGTGAAGGGGCAGAAAAGGACTTATAGGCATTTTATATCCTCCACAGCAGGCATGATACCTGTTGGTTCTGATAAGCAGTTTTCCTCAGGGCTAAGCAGAATTCTAAGATGAGCCTCATGCCCTGGATGCTCTCCAGGACTGCCAATGTGATGGGTTTCACGCCCATGATTACGTTATGTTAAATGGCACAGTTGACCTTAAGATAGGGAGGTATCTGCGTGGCCTGGCTTAATCACACGAGCCTTTTAAAAGCAGAAAGTTTTTAAACTGGTTGGTTGCAGATTTGAAACACAAGTATTTGTCGTGCTGTTTCTGGCTTGAAGATGGAGAGATCACACGGCGAGGAAAAGTAGGCAGCCTCCCAGAGCTCAGTGACCCCAGCTGATAGCCACAAGTAAACAGGGACCTCAGGAATGAATTCTGCCAACAAGCAGGGAGCTTGGAACATCACTCCAGACTCCATCCAGGTGAGGATGGCAGCCCTGGGAACACCTTGATCTCAGCCCAGGGAGACCTTGAACAAAAAACCTAGCCATGGGGCTTCCCTGGTGGCGCAGTGGTTGAGAGTCCGCCTGCTGATGCAGGGGACGCGGGTTCGTGCCCCGGTCCCGGAAGATCCCACATGCCGCAGAACGGCTGGGCGCATGAGCCATGGCCGCTGAGCCTGCGTGTCCGGAGCCTGTGCTCCGCAATGGGAGAGGCCGCAACAGTGAGAGGCCCGCGTACAGCAAAAAAAAAAAAAAAAAAACCTAGCCATGCTGTGCCCAGACTTCATACCTACAGAAATGATGATGATGATGTATATGAATTAATATAATGTATGCATCCCATATATAATATAGAAACTATGAAATAATACATCTGTGTTGTTTTAAGCCACTAAGTTTGTGGTATTTTGCTACAAATCAATAGAAAACTAGTTATACATAGAATTCGGCAGATTTAGTTACTAGCTAGGTTTTCTATTTATTTCTCTGTCTGTGAAATTGGTGTCTCTTGTTGCTCTTGTTTTACCTTGCAAATTAGGGTGGCTCAGATCCTTTAAATGTTATGAATGGAAAATAAAAACCAAGGTTGAGGGTAGGGAGAGATAAAGGAAGTAATTTGAGAGGTATATACCAATTACTGCAGAGTAGATTGGAATCATCCTTTAAGAGTGTAGCAGCAATCTTTTCTGGGTGATTGCTAAAATAACGAACCTCCTGAACCATGTCAAGTCTGATAGTTGAATTATTATTACTTTTCACATGTGTGCCTTCCTTCTTTTGGGGACTTGTTTACCCAGAGGTATCTCTAATTCCTTTCCTCATCAGAAACTCCATAGATTTGCAATAGTCAGATCATTATGAGAACAGGCATGGGCCCCTCTTCAGAAGGACATGCTAGCTCTAGGTAATACTCTCTGAAATTCCAGCCAGCCTCTAGCAACTTAACAATAACAGGTATTGGACATATGCAAAGAATCAGATCTGAAGGAGAATACAAAAGGAATAATAGAATATCCCCTTACCTAAATTCAGTTTATCCCCACTTTATGAAGGTAAATTACCTTAAACTGAAAACATAATTACCACTAATTTCATAAGAAAAAAGTTAGTGCAATCCAGAACCCCAAATTAAATCAATGTACATAAAGACAACACCAAATATCACTAAAATGGTCTTAACTACTTTACTAGACAACATCAGTATGGTGATATAACCCAACCAAGTGTTTTCTCTTTATTAGTTAGTCTATCTAATAGCCGTTTACCTGTTCTCCTTAGGCTATGACCCTCTGTATACTTTATACTAAAAAATCAAAACGTGTATTTGATACTGAAAGTTTAAATAATTCGACCTTTAATTTAAAAAAATAGTAAAGTCACAAAGAATCAATGAACACAGTGCAGATGACACCATACTCATCCAACAAGTCGCCATCATAATGAAACAGCATCCCTGCTACAACCAGCAAACCACGACTCATCTGAAGGGAGTGTGCCCAGCCAGATGTTGGTGTGACCTGCACCACCGCCCAGATGGCCACCTGGAGGCCACCCTGCTGCTCACAAGGGGCACCAGTCCAAACCGGTTTTCATCAATACCAGGACAGCCCTCTCAGAGCTAAATCAGGGGCACGCAGTGAAAGCTGTAGTAAAGCCAAATGGTTGTAAACCAAAGAGGCGTAATTTCACCGCACTTTACAGTTTACAAAACGTTCCTCCATCCTGAAAGTGTCTCCACAATACCACATTTACTTCTGCCCCCATGAATCTGAAAACTGTCATTCACCACCTTCTACAGTCTCCTGTCCTACTTAACAACTGTAAAGTCCCAGAACGTTAGAAACCTTAGCCATGAGGGTGGGAGGGAGGGAGACGCAAGAGGGAAGACATATGGGGATATATGTGTATGTATAACTGATTCACTTTGTTCTAAAGCAGAAACTAACACACCATCGCAAAGCAATTATACTCCAATAAAGATGTTAAAAAAAAAAAAAAAAAGAAAAAAGAGACCTTAGCCATCCCGTTTAACATTAGAGGAGCCAAGGATTAGGGAGGTGAATGTCATGCCTTCTGTGCATTCCCTTGCACCCCTCCTAGGAAAGCTTTTCTGATTCTCCCAGAACACACAGATCAGTGGATTAGTCAGTCAGCAAGTATTCACTGAGTACTTCTTATGTCGTGGCATTGATCTAGAAACTATGAGGGATTCAAAACAAAGTTTCTTCCCACAACAGGGATTCTATTCTAGTCCAGGAAAGAAGGTTTAAATATGTGAAATGATTTTGAATAAGAGAATACTAAAGGTTTTTTTGTTAGGACAGTCCTGGAACATATTCTGGAGGCATTCATAGTTTATATTGAAGAACTCAGTACTTTCCAAAATATACCATTTATTATATAAAGAAATCTATTTCTATTTTGGAAGTATTTGTATATCACTCCAACATAGGTTTTGGAGGGTTTATAATAAAAGACATTACAAGGTTGATAAAAATAGAAGAAGAAACCAGGAAACAGAAAATGTTATCACTCTTAAGGGTAAACAAAGTTGTTCTGGTTGAGCATAAAATCTGAACCGGGGCCACCCTCAGCGAAGGCAAAAAGGTAACATGCTATCTTGTTATCTGAAAGGAGAAGAAAAGATAGATCCACAGAACATTAGAAAGGACCCTAAAACTTCCTTATATGGAACTTTAAAGTCTACTGTGTAATATAAGTGAAGGTGTCCTTAATAATAGCTTTAAAATAAAACAAAGGCAGAAACAGAGTTTTAATAGGTTATTTCATCTTTTGATCTCTATAAAAGCTAAGAACATGACAGTGGAATGTAATTATTGAGGCCAAGCATTCTAACATGCTTAAAGGGTGGATTTAGAATTCCCAGCTGGAGGGGAGGAAAGAGAATATTCCTTAGACTGTTTCCTAAATACCACCTTTTAAAAAAATAACATGGTTTATAATAGGAGCTGGACTGTAAGTGATATGAGATCATATTTTCTGTGAAGGGCCTGATATATACGAATGTATTGAGAAGGATTATATTAACTATTTCGGTATTGGTTTCCTTTCTTATACAACTGCACATTTTCCAGAATTTTGGATTTTGTGGGCCAAAATTTTTAAATTCCCCCAAAGGACTCTAACATCTCTATGGATTTGTTCCCCTTTTATTGTCAGGTAGAAACATTTTTTTACAGAAAGAAAAAAAAAAACCTGTCTTCCATCTATTCTTACTATCATTTCTTAAAAGACATTTTAATACCAAAAAGGTAGAAAAGCAAAATCTCAGAGAAAAAGAGAACTTTTAAAAATGATTATATTTAGGGACTTCCCTGGTGGCACAGTGGTTAAGAATCTGCCTGCCAATGCAGGGGACACGGGTTCGAGCCCTGGTCCAGGAAGATTCCACATGCCGCAGAGCAACTATGCCCGTGTGCCACAACTACTGAGCCTGTGTGCCATAACTACTGAAGCCTGCGTGCCTAGAGCTCATGCTCCGCAACAAGAGAAGCCACGGCAATAAGAAGCCTGCACACCGCAACGAAGAGTAGCCCCCACTCGCTGTAACTAGAGAAAGCCCGCACGCAGCAACGAAGACCCAACATAGCCAAAAATAAATTAATTTTTTTTTAAAAAAGAGGGCTTCCCTGGTGGCCCAGTGGTTGAGAGTCCACCTGCCGATGCAGGGGACGCGGGTTCGTGCCCCGGTTCGGGAAGATCCCACATGCCGCGGAGCGGCTGCGCCCGTGAGCCATGGCCGCTGAGCCTGCGCGTCCGGAGCCTGTGCTCCGCAACGGGAGAGGCCACAACAGTGAGAGGCCCGCGTACCGCAAAAAAAAAAAAAGAATATATTTAGCTTCATGTAAGGTTCTTTACACTAGTTTTCATTTACATTTTGCTCAGGGCCACTGAAAACTGCGTTTAGGAGGGTTAGGAAACCTCTGGCCTTGATTGCAAGCATCTTGCAGGCAGGGGATAGCCCACATACAGGGTACCATGCCCTCAACCTTTTCCATTACATTGCCAAATATTTGTACACCCAACCCTATATAAAAGAGACATGGGTTTTATGCCTTAGAGTGGTCGCGCATAAATATCCCACAGTCCTTACAGCAGAGTCCGTACAGCTATTATCCACCTAGATAATGACAGAGTGTCACCTAGTGGTGAGAAGGGTAACTGCAGTCTTTCCAAAATAAAATTTAGAAGCTGTAAAGTTTCAAAGGATGAAATTCCAGTCCTTAAGGTGGGACTTCAAAAACAACTTATTGAAAATAAACAAACAATAATAAAAAACACACTGATTTTCAGTACATTGCTGGGTATATGAAGGCATTCTGCTTGCTTATTCATTCAGTCATTTCTTTCATCGTCTACTTTATTCAAAACTTAACCACTTACAAAAATATACAATGCAATCAAACAAAATAAGATTTAAAGTAAGTAGGGAGGAGACCTGTTAAAAGAAACAATATAAGGGAGCTGAAAGTGAAATCAGTACCAAAATATATGTCACAGGGTCTCCATGTTTGTAAGTAGTGGGTCACTATTCAGCTCTAAACTTTCTAGTAGACAGTTGGAGAGAGAAATCCATCCACTTCATGAGTCACAAATTTGTAAGATTAAAAAACAGCCCAGCTCTAGAGAAACCCAGGCGTGCCTAGTATGGAGACAAGTCAGGAACCTCTCCACCGTGTACTAAAATGCACAATGTCTTCAACAACAAACTGGGAGTAAATATGACAATGAGCTGAAGAGTCCAAGTCTCCTGTAACTTCCCTTGTGTACAGACTGATGCATCACTAAAGCCCTGTCAGTACAGGTAATTCTACTGAGGGCTATAATGCTATGGTTCAGCTATGCGGCTTCTGCCAGTCTGGCTTAGTCTGAAGCTATTCTGGAGCCTCTAGGGAAACGGATCGATTATATCAGCTTCAGGCAATCACTATGGCTGCACTTGTTCACGTTTCTCTGTAGCCAAGCCCGTGGCAATGTGGTTTTGCAGCTCCTCCCCATGAAGAGATGGAGTCTATCTCCTTATCCCCTTGAAGGTCTTGCATGTTTCTGCTCACACTCTTGAAATTCCAACACTGACACATGAACAAGCTTGGGTTAGCCTGTAGAGAATGAGAGATGCGTGCTCCATTCACCCTTGTCACCCTGGTGGATAGCCAGGCAACTGTCAGACATGTGTGTGAGGCTCTCTTAGATCAGCCAGCTCCTGACCAACCACAGATGCAGCCCAGCCAAGGTCAGCCATGCATGCATGGCCCACATTGGCAGAAACACCCCAACTGACCTGCAGACTCAGGAACAATAATAAATGGCTGTTATTTTAAGCCACTCTTTCCTGCCTTACATTGCATCGATCATCATGTCCAGGTGATTTTCCCGTTAACATTCTTGTGTCCAGCTGCTCCTCTCCATCTGTTCTGGTGCCCCTCAGTTCATCACCTCTCACCTGGGCACTATAAACTGAGGGCCAGAGAGAGGAAGGAACTGCTCAGGGTCACAAAGCAGAAACGCAAGGAGCCTTCAAACCCTCTTCAAACCCACCCTACTTTATAGCCCCCACTGCTTACTTAGCTGGTAAAAGGAGAGCCAGAAACCAGTTTCTGGTACCATGAAGAGGGAGGTGAGACAGCCAGCTTCCCCTTTGATTATACCACCTTGGATGAGTAACTTTAGTGTTTCCAACCTCATTTTGCTTATCTGCAAAAGGGGACGATAATATCTACCAGGGTGGTCGCAAGGTTCAAAAGGAGAAATCTCTTTGGAATCCAAGGAACACCATGAATGTCTGCTATTGTGTTGGCACACTGCGGGTGCTCAATAAAAGCTGAATGCATGCAAGAAAAGTTGCATTATTGCCTGAGGCACAAGCTTGAACTGATGGCTGTGACTCAGCACCAGACATTGCTCCGTCAGGGTGGATCAGGGAGCTAATACTCACCGAGTGCCTCCAAAGTAGTGGGATCAAGGGGTTAGAGCATGTCTGTGTCACTGTATCAAGGACCAAATTCTGGTTTCACCTCTTAAGTGAATGTCCCCCTGAACGGCAGTTCTCTCTGACGTCTCTAAAATTCCCCAGAGGAGCATTTTTTTTTTTTTTTTTTTTGCGGTTCGCGGGCCTCTCACTGTTGTGGCCTCTCCTGTTGTGGAGCACAGGCTCCTGACGCACAGCCTCAGTGGCCATGGCTCACGGGCCCAGCCACTCCGCGGCATGTGGGATCCTCCCGGACCGGGGCGCGAACCCACGTCCCCTGCATCGGCAGGCGGACTCTCAACCACTGCGTCACCAGGGAAGCCCAAAATTCCCCAGAGGAGCATTTTTAAAGGACTCAGAGTCCTCCTCCACTCAAAAGACATTTACTAGGCACCTTGCTTGTTCCAGATACTCTAGCACGTGCTGGGAATACAGTGAAAATCAAAGGTAATCAAAGTGGCACAATTAGTATTAAGTTACCAAATGAAGTCACAACTAGTGAGACTGCAGGAAATCAACCAGAGCTCAGACTGACATTTATTGTCGCTCACAATCCTTCAGAAACAGTTGATTCATCACCTACCCCAACAGCAATGTAGAACGTGTGAATGGAGTACCTCGTATAAGGAAAATTAGATTATTCTATTCCCTAAAGAGTAATTAATTTATACAGTGGGTTTGAGGAAATATTTTTATATTAAGAGAGTGTGGTGTTTAACTTATTTCACAGGTGACATTTTGGGGGAAAAAGGGACCCACTGAATAGAACCAAACTACGTAATTCACAAAGCAGAGATTAGAGTTTCAAAAGGTCTAGAAACATTCCATTGGCCTATTGGTTCCTGAAGTCAAATACCTTTTCAAAAGCCACATTCTAGTTTTTGTTCAGGGCTGAAAAATAAGGTCTGCTGGGATCCTTGGCTTTATGGTCAGTAAATCTCATCCACGTCCCTTCCTAAATGTCTTTCTAATGGGACCCCACCCTACCCTTCTCAGTGCCACCACCTTCAGCATTCCTCCTGGAATCTTGTAACAGCCTCTTTCAGATGTAACAAATACTGAGCACCCATCATGTGATAGGCAGCGGTAAAGAAAAGTCACAATTCTTGTGCCCAGGAGGCTCAGAGTCCTCAACTGCTACCTCTCCCCAGAAACCCCCATGTCTCCTATCCCCCCTACGGATGCTACAGTGACTCTCCTAGACATCCTGTATGTCCTGCACGTCCGCCGAGCTCAGACCTCTATCTGTAACCCTTAGCGGTTCACCAAGCTTTTGGTTGAAGTGCTCCCCTTGTCGGGCATCAAAGCCCTCTCAGAACATGTCCCCTGCAAACCTCTCCAGTGGCAGCCCCTGTCATGCATCCTAAATTCAGGCCAGAACAAAGCTCTGGCACATATCCAACCCTGCCCAAGCTCCCTTTCTCGGCATTGTTTGCCTTTCCTGGAATGACCTCTCCCACCCTCACCCTCCAACCTTCCCTCCTTCCTCCTTGTCACTTTGTCCTTCAAGAAGCAGCTTAAGGGTCAACTTCTCTTAGGGAGCTTTCTCCCCACCGCCACCCCGAACTCTGAGATTATACTGAATATCATAGCATTAGATGACTCAGCAAGCCCTTTCAGACTCTGCTATGCTACAAGGGAGGGCCCCTAATATTAAGTATCATGTTAGTAGACATGATACACGCCCAGAAACAGTGCTTACAACCCCTCTCCCTGCGGGCGAAGCCAGTGCCTTTTCTTCCTTTCTCCCCAGTGCCAGACGTGAGCTATACACTCTGTAAGTGGCTACCAAGCTACCGCTACCACCTTATCGGTGGGTTTGAAGTTAAAAGGTGGAAACCATCTACAAGTCCGGCACAGAGGAAATGGGTAAAATGACAGCTTCACCTGTACAACTGAATGTTGTGCAGCTATTAACAAATAAGGTTTTGAAGACGATTTAATGATAGAGGAAAACTGCTCACTATATAATATAGTTATTATCCCCCAACTCGAAATTCACATAATTGGCAAGGCTTGAGGATAAATAACCACAGGCAATTATACTTTTGGAAATCCAAAATATTAACAGCAGTAAATTTGCTGTGGTGGGATTATACTTTCTTTATTATCTTTTTCTAAGTTTCTCTCTGCATGCTGTCTCTTTCTGTTTCTGTCTCTCTTTCTCTTTCAACAATAAATATAAATTACTTTTAGGAAAAAAGACAAACATTTTAGGAGGGAGGGCAGTTTAGGGTTGGCAGAAACAAGAAGCAAGTGAAAAAAACCCACTCTTCAAAGAGGCTGGAAGAAAGAAAATACAACTCATAGAGAAATTGCCAAGGCAGTTGCTAGATGGCATCTGAGCTAGTGAGGTAAGCTATTTGTGGCCAGTCCCAGAGCTAAACTTATCATTAGGAAGGAAGACAGGCGGCCACATGAAGATGCTATATTGCATAGTATAGGTGATCAACATGTAGGGAGAAAGCTGGTCTGCAGGCTAGAGCTGACACTTCCTATAGATTCTAACGCAATCTTGACAACTAAATTATAGGGTGGGGTTTGAGTCTCACTTGGGGACTCTATCTCCTACAGGGCTCAGAGGAGAATCCTGTCCACAATACGTACTCGAAATGCATTCTAGGGGCTAAATACAGGCATTTTTAGAAAAGCATGCCAGACATCTGGGGATTTGGTGAGGTGAACTTGCCTTAATATGGTGGGAACATGGAAATCACATTTTGAAATATAAACTCAGGGATCTCTTTTTTCCATTAAACAAGGAATTTCTTGGGATTTGCTAAACATTTCTGTTTTATTCAATACAGAAACTTTGAGGCAAAGGGATGCCAGAAGCAAACCTGGAGCCTACAGCTTAGGACAGGGTTTATTTATTTGGGCACAGGAAACTAACACACAACATTCTAGCCCCCAGGGAAGCCCTCCACGGAGACACGGCTAACTTGTAAGAATTAAAGATGTGTACATGGGATCTTTGGGCTCAGAAGAGGCTTAAACAGGAAAGGGGGAAAAAAAAAGTGAGTTCTTTCCTAGGTCTGGATTCAACTTCAGGAACTTTCCACCTTGAATCTTCCCAGAAGATGCGTGGAAGATGAAGCATCCATCAGCAGCAACAAAACCTGTCCGGGTGATGCCGTGGAAACACCCCATGGGACACCTCAGGCTTAAAGGGAGTTCTGGCTTCTCTCAGCCTTTAACATGCAGCTTGCAAGTCCAGCTCGGCCCCCAAGCAGGCTGGGACAATGATGAAGGTTAAACGGCCCACAGAGGCACAGCCAAGCTGTACCACAGAGCAACTGCTAATGCGAAAATGACTAGGAACACCCTGGAGTGTAGTCTGGGAAACCGCCTGGAGCCATAGAAACCCAGAGATGAACAGGCTGTTGCAGCTGGAATGAATCTGCCTGGACAGCCATCAACCTTCTAATTTTCCAGCTGAAGACACTGCTGCTCCCAGAAGAAAAGGGACTTTCTCAATACCCCACAGCCTGTTTATGGCGGGCCTGGGAGTAGACACACAAACTCAGCTTAAGATCCTGGAGCCAACTGTCCTATTTCCATCACCACAGTTTTGCCTCCTAGATCACAAAGTAGTGGAAACGGTCTATCAGAAAAATCTGGATTTGCATGCCAGGTCCACGAATTATTAGCTATATGACCTTGCCTTCCTTGTGGAAAAACAATGTCTTCCTGGCCAATATCTCAAAGGGTTATTTTGAGTAATTAAGTAAATACAAATGGGAAAGCCTTTTATAAACCACAAATTCTACTTTTACAAATATAAGCAGCTGTACTTAATACATGGTATTCTTGGGCCATGAGTATATTGGCTGGGATTGTGCTTGGCATAGAAGGAGCACTCAGTTGATGGTAGCTAGTATTATTATTTGTCCTCATAAGTAGTGGCACTGACTCCTTGAGTCCAAGGGCTAATACCTCTTATCTCCTTTGTATATGTTCTCCAAAATACTTAGCTCAGTACCCCATCCAAAATGAATTACGTTTTTCTCCTCCGACCTATGAGTCACATATTTGATTGTGTTTCCTTCTTTGCTTTGGCTACTATGAAGCGCAGAGTAAAATTTCTGACCCGTACTCAGCGGGACTTAATGGCATGGATTTTAGACACTAGTTTTTATCCTTCTCTTAGTTTTCGTATGCTAAGTTTTCCCTTTGCTCCATTTTCCTCCCTTACTTGTTACCGTGTATGTTACATTCACTAAACTTTTTATGGTTGTTTTCAACACTTTTTAGAATAAAGGAGTCATAAATAAATAACTTTTGAGAGATGCTCAATTCACATTCTTGACTGCTGAACAAAAGAAAGAGAAAGAAACAAAGAGTCCAGGTTTGCAACCTCCCTCCCTCCCTCCCTCCCTCCCTCCCTCCCTTCCTTCCTTCCTTCCTTCCTTTCCCTCTGTCCCTCTTCCCCGCTCCTTTTAACTGTGACATCTGGCTTAATATTTTCCTTGAAATGTGAAACCAAATAGCAAAGAAAATTAGCATGGGTCTGGTACTCACATCCATGAATATCAGGGGACAGAATCTTCCTTTCTTCAGGGCTTCTGACCAGCAAAGAAAACAACCCAAACCTTGGATATCTGACCAGCAGGCCACATTTTGCCTTGGATGCTTTTAGCAAAACATGTATTTTTAGAAAACCAAGATATTTAAGGGGATGTCATGATTAAAATATATTCTTATGAGAGGAAAAGCCTATTCATCGTCTCCCCATTTAGGAGTAATACATACTCACGAAAGGAAATTTGTTGTATACCGTACAGACAAGTAGTAAATAATATTAAGCAAAAAATCATGCACGGGAGGAAATGTTTTAAATATTAGCCTAAAAAAAGAGAGGTAAGATCACAGCTATTAAAGTTCTGGAGGGCGCTTCTGCTAGTACTTGCCTTCATTTATTTTTCTATTTTCCATGTTATCAAAAGGGTCCTGAATCCTGATTCAGCAAAACTGAGACTCGTGGGCTCTGATTTGGCCTTCAGGAACCCTGGTCATATTACCCATGTGATGCAGGAGTCTCCTGTTTTATAGCACTGTTTCTGCAGCCACTTTGAAGAACACATGCATTTTCCTTTATCTGCAGTTCTCTGGTGACTCACTACAAACTTGATGCATGTGTAAGAATTCTGTAGTTCCCCATGCAGTCAAGCCCTTTGAGTGAAGACCAGGAAGCCCAGATAAAAAAATCTTTAGGTAAAGCTAGAGACCAGGCAGCAGCCTCGCAGTCCCAGATTTGTCTCTTTCAGCTGCGTAACCTGGTTTTGTATTTATTTGTACCCAACTTATACCAACACAGAGATTCCAGGAAGCTTTTAAAGGCATGCACAAATAGGGTAAGAATAAATATACAAAGAAACTGGGGCAGAGGGAAAATAAATGAGAGAAGGGAAATAAAAAGGTAAGGTTGGTACAAGGGTTGTATTCCCATAAGGTCTTATCCAGTAGCTAGAGGTGGGTTATAAATTGGTTCTGAGCTTCCAAATTGCAAAGACTGAGAAGCAAGCATGATGGGTCATCAAAATCAGTGTTTGTAAGTCAAACACACACACACACACACACACACACACACACACACACAGAGATCAGGCGTCCTGGTGTTCCTGCTTCTGATGGCTGATGTAATTCCTCTTGTAGGTCCTTAAAAAGATGAGGCCAAGTAGGTGGGCAAATAGGCCAGCTTCCTTGCTCCTCGGGCGAATAATTCTGAGGTATGAGCTACAATGACTCTCAGAGACCCCCATCCAGATGGAGCCCCAGGTGCCCACATGGTCACTGGCTTGACAACACAACTGTACTGAGTGCCTCCCTCCGTGCCTTACCTCCCCACTCTCTACTGGGGTATCCTGTGACCACCTGCCAAGCGAACCACTTGCACTAGGATCTTTGGCTCAGAGTCTGTGTCTGGGGGAACCCAAACCAAGACCTAGATGCTGTGAGATCTAGTGAAAAGTAGTAAACACAATGATGATTGCCACTTGCTGCCTCGTAGAAGGACGTCCAGCACAGCCACGGACAGTTTCACATAATCAACGCCATGGCCACCTGCTTACTGCTCGGGGTGAGGGGTCCACTTGATAGAACTAAGTTTTAGCATTGGAGCCAATAAAGTGGAGCCAATAACTTTATCTGGCCTGCAGATTCCTAATCTCTAACAAGAGAGGGCTGGTCTATTGGTCCCGTCCGGTTCTAAGACTCTTTGACGTAAAATATGCCATACCTACATGAGTTTAAGCTTTTAGGGAGAAAGAAAATCACAGTGCTCTCTGCTGAGGTGTTTTTCAGAGCATCCCAGTCTGTTGAGCAGAAGGCTTCAGGGCTGGAGATGGGGAGGTGGCCCTGAGGAGAGAAGCGCTAGGGTCTGGAGCAGCCATCACATCTGTCCATGTGATGACCAAGGAAGTGGGAAGGGCATGAGGAGGGAGAAAGGAGGCCCAAGAGCTAAGAGGACAGTTGAGAGACCAAGAGAGGAAATGACAGGGCTCTCTGAAGGCACAGTGAGTCAATTATAACCCACAAAATCTGGTTGCAGTGTAGGAAGGAATGGGGAATTATGTGGCAAAACGGTCCGAGAGATCAGGGTCTGTACTACGGAAACTCAGGGTGGGATGTATCACCCAGCGTGGCTGAGGAACTAAGAGAAGTCCTACAGCCTTTAACAAGTTACAGTCAGGGTGTTCCTTATCTGTCTAGCTCAGTTTTTTCATCTAAAATTGGGATAATAATCCCTATCACAGAGAGCTCTGCCGGCCTGAGCATCTGAGCACACGTAGATGCTCCCTAAATACTGGTGTGGGAATGTTGGCCGACCCTGAATTAAAGAAATGCATGGACACCTCTGACCACAAACTTCTCAACCCTCAGAAGGTGGATATTTTGACTCAGAAAGTGGATATTTTTACTCATGGCTATTTCAAAGCTAGTTTGCATTCTTCTTTGATTAAATTCATAAAAAGAGAAAATGCACACAACATTCAAACGGTGCACTGTTACAGAATAACAATGCCTGAAGGGTACTTGAATTCACTATTAAATTTCAGCAAAAAAATGTCTAAAACAAAACCAAATGAAATGGTTTACTCATTACTTTTCTTTAAGTACTAGCTGTGACCTTATCAAGTTATTCCTCTCCCTGAACCTCAGATTTCCCATAACTAAAAATCGAGGGGCACTGGGCCAAATGCACTTGAAGAGCCTTTTTGGGTCTTTGGTCTGTTTCCGTTCTAGTGCACCTGGGAAAGCAGAGGACTGAGGCCTTTGTGTGGCCATAAAGAGTTACTTCTGTCTGCCATCATCACACTTGTGTCCCGAGCACCTCAGAAGCTGTCTGAGGACATCTAAACCTTAATGACTCCTTTGCTTTTCTTCCCTTGTCAATAAATTACAGGATGATGTCTTTCCTCTTGTTACTGTACCCCAGTAATTTATGTCCTGTGGTCTCAGAGGTTCATTCAGGTCCAGGAAAATCTGTCTGTTGTTCCCTCTTCAAATTCAATGCTTGTTTACAATTAAACTTGCAAGAGAGTCCTGGAGCAGAAACTAGAGAGATCCTCCCATCACTTCCAGTGCATCCCATCACTAACAAGTCAGGGCTGCCTTAGACCTGCATGTCAAACTACAGCCCTGGGAGCTGGTGAATGGTGGCGGCCTTGATACACATTTACCACTTGGGCTTAAGACTTTACTCATCAGCTGGATACATTTATGGGAGATGGAAACAGTAACCAGGAAGTAGGAAGTCCTGGTTGGATAACAACCTTCTTTGAGGCCAGACAAAGCCACCTCTATTGAGGTTACTGACAGACATGCTATGAAACATGGAAATCAGAGGCCATGTAAGTACTTAGAATTAGGTTATTTGAACCCAATAAAAATAAGTGGACCTTTAAAAAAATGTACTACCTTTCTATTTCAGTGTGCTTTGTTTCTCAGGTATAAGAGCCAAAATGTTATTTGGCTTAACCATTATGGTGTGTATCTGGCTTCAAGTCTTGGCTTAGAATTCTGTTAATCATCAAAATGCTTCATGATTAGAGGCCCCCCCTTCATCTGACAATCCCACAGTGCTTACTCATAGTTCTTAGATGTTTTCAGTGGCATTTGGGACTTCAATTCCCTTTGAATGGGTTTTCCAGAGCATTTAGAGGATATGGTTCCAAAGGAGCTGCCCCCAGTGCACTAACTGGGTCTTCACTACCTGTACCTCACAGGGAAGATTCCTGGAGTAGTCTTGCGAGTGGGTCCCCCAGCAAGATTGTGCTGACTTCTCGTCTTTGAAGGGTGCCCTCATCAGTCAGGACACAGCTTTTCTGCTCCAGTCTTACGTGAAGGCTCTATAAATGTATGCCACCTGCATGCACCTGGGGTCCAGCACTGTGTCCCACAGGATGATGCGGGAGGTAGGGGTGGTTTTCCAGCCTCCGGAGCTTATGGGCTCACCCTGAGACCAGCTGCTCATGGGGGAAACTAGTAAGAGAGCAATGGAGGTCAAACCAGATCCAAGGCTTGATGTTACGTATGTGTCATAGCAGAGGGCGCTCTAGGACCAGAGATGGTATGCTAGGGGTGCCATGGAAGTGTGAGACTGCAAATGAGCAGGGAACGGGAGGTGTGATGAAATGGAAGCTGCATCACATCCACGCCCTGCTTTTCTGCTACACTTCCGGAGCGAGAAAGCTAGAATGTGAGGTCAGCACCTTTATTTGGTTGATTCACTGATGTATGCCAGCCACTTAGAACAGTGCCTGGCACATAGCAGGCCCTCCAAAAATAATGTGTTGCTGAATGCAGTGGAGACCTGGATTCCACCCTTTCTCCTCCCTCCCCACCACCTTCCAACAGACTCAGATGGTTGATGCACAAATCTAACCATCCCACGGGTCAGCATACTTGGGGAACAAACTGTACAGAGCTGAGGTCTCTTACAAATAGCTTTGAACACATTTAATGCATCTGGTTTAACTGCTGCAGCCAAAAAGATTTAAAGCCACAACCACTGTCTTTCAAGTTACCCCCATGCTTTCACTCGCCCAAAGGTTTCAGATGCTACAACTAGGCCCATAGTGATTATGTTGCTTCTAGATCACTCACCCTCCAGCTCTGGGTTGAGCAACTGTGTGGTCTTGGGAAAGCCACATAACCTCTAAAAGATTCATTTTCCTCCTATGCAAAATTAATGGGCTGGACTGGATTATCTCTAAGGTTCCTTCTCAAATAATGATTTAAGAGATTGGAATTTGGTGTTTAACACCACTTTTTTGGCTCTAGGGAAGACAGTGTTTTTTATCCACCCTTTTGCTGGGAAAACCACAGTGACCTCCTAGCCCCCTCCTTCACCCACAGGGAAGGTGTGGCTGCCTTGTTCTAGCTTTAAGAATCCTAGTTTTGCTCTTTCTCGCCTTTCAATGGGCCATCCGTACCTTCCCATCTTAAAGCATCCTAGATATTTTCTTCTCCTTTCTCTCTCAGTCAGAGCCTTTGCCTCCATAATATTTGGTTGAGAAATTTGGAGCCACACTGCGATGTCTTGACCATAAACCTCCCCTCTCTAGGGTCTTCTCTTTTTAGTCCCATGGACGCTCCCCCCAAATCCACGTTCGCTCCCTCTCCTTCCTCTCACTTTACATTCTGCTTTAATTTGACAAATGTCTCCTTGAAGCTTTACTGAAGAATCCTTTTCCATCAGGCTTGAGAGATCAAATATGTTTACAACCAGGATAACTGCCATCCATCAAGCATCGGCTGTGTACCAAACACTCTATGGAAATTACCTCCTTAATCTTCACGAAAACTATGATGTTGACACAATCCTCCCCGTTTTAAAGATGAGAGAAAAGATGCTTAGGGAAGTCACTGACCCTGCCCAGTTAAGAATGTGCAGGACTGGAGATTCAGGCCCAGGCCCACGTGCCTCAAAGCCCAGGGGTCTTCTCCATTCTACTAAAGACAGTAATGCTATTCAGGGGCTCACAATATGCATTTGTAGTCTAGTGGTCACTTCTAGATTCAGAGAATTTTAAAGTTGGAACATATTTAATAAATCATTTAGTTTTAGTTACTTCTAGTAGAACTTAAGAAATATAAGAACATACCCACACAGAGGGAAGGAATGATATAATTACATGGAAGAATGCATACGTATTATATACATCTATATTTATAATAAAAATGTAAAGTATATCTTTACAAGCTGCCATGGAACATTTACAAAAATTGTAATATTTGACCACAAAGAAAGCCTCAATCCTTTCTTTAAGGCTGGAATTGTATTGTGTACAATATGTCCCCAAGCTGTCTTGCATGCATTGTTTCCCACTACGTGCGTGTACTTGACATGCTAGCCAAAGGGAACCAAAAAAAAAAAAAAAAAGAATTATTTGCCATTGTCTAAATATGCCCTTACCTTTCCCAGTTTAAGACCTTTCTTTATTCATATCGTTCCTGAGGCTGGGAATGGCTTCCTCCACTATCTGTCTATAGAATGCTTAAGCATTCTTCAATCTCATCTCAAATACTATTTTTTCCATAAGGCCGGTCTTCATCCTCACAATAGGGTGTAATATGTTTATTAGAGTCGTTTACATGTTAGCTTTAACTAACCTAATTGTTCATGCCCACCTTTAGAGGACAGTGGAGGTAGAGGTGGTTCTCACTTCCTTATGCATCCCAGAGCACTTAGCACAAACCTCATACACGAAATAGCACCCAATACAGAGCTGTTGAATTTAATTGAGAGTTGTTTACTTTTGCCATGGCGCAACACAGGAATGTGGAAAAAAATAATTGTAGATAGGCAGATTTCAGTACATTCTAATACAAACCACTTGGTCTTTTACATCAATTACTCATTCTGTCTTTTAAATATGCCTGGGTTGAAATTTTAGCATTCTTTCTGTCAGTTCATATTAACTTTCTAAGCTAAAGTAAATAAATTTATATAATATGCTGAATCAGCAAATAAGTATTTTAAGTAAAAAAAAAAATTTTTTTAAAAAGAAATGCCTAATTTGAGTATGCATGCCAACAACACAGTACAAGAAAATAGGGGAAAAGGACACCCACTATGGCATTAGTTTTTAGACTGAATAAATATTTCCATTTATCAAACTTGTGACTTTCTATTAAGGCACCCAATAGTTTCTTGGCGAGTAATTTTCTCAAAGAGTGGCAAATAAAATTTTCTTTGAGGCTCTCATGATATGCCAACCACAATGAATCACTTTTCTCTAATGTGGCTGAGCTGCTTTATAACATTAGCTATACAAAAGGAAAGGAAAGTTAAGGAAAGGTGCTAAAGGTCATAGTTTGCATTTGTATAGATCTTTACAGCTTGCAAAGCACCTACATGGACGTTACCTTATTAATGTTCCCTATACGGCATTGAGATGCATATTACTATTATCCCCATTTTATAGATGAGGAAACAGAGGTCTAGAAAAATTCTTTGCCCAATAAACACATGTTGGGAGAAAAAGGAAAAGGAAGAAAAGAAGAAAGGATAAAAATATATCTTACAAAGGTCAAGATGGTAGACTGAGCAAAAGTATTTGTTTTTCTATTTTCTTTCCAAAATTCCATTCAGATGGCAGAAAAGATACACACGTTGTAAAAACAACTACAAAAGAAGCAAGGATACAATCAGCAGATAAACAGTTTTTGAGGAATTTCTGAGTATTAGAAAGTTTATGTTGGCAAAAAACCACAGCAGAAAAAAACTACTAAAGCAGACTATTGCTGAGATGGAAAAATTCTAAACACAGAAACCACAGGTACAATTAGCAGGAGGGGCCACTGAGCAAGAGTGGTCATTAATATCAAGGACAGGATTCCCGGAAGAACAGTGAGGTCGGTCATGCCCCATCCCCTCCACAGGCCAACAGAGCAGTTGGTGAGAGATTTCAACATGTCTCTTTCAAATATTGATAGATGAAGCAGGCAAACATTAGCAAAGATACAGACTTGAAAAATTCAATCTGCAATCTTGATTGAATACATATATAAATAGTATACATTTATACATATATACATATATAAATATCAAGAATGAATATTTTCCTCAAGCACACTTAGAATGTTTACAAAGACTGTCCACATAAGTATTACAGATACCACATTCTCTGACCACCATGCAATCAAGTTATAAATGAGCATGGGTCATACTTGTGAAAATATAATTAAATAAGGCATGGGTCAAAAAAATCATAATGACAATTTTAAAAACCACTAAAACTGAATAATAAAAATACTATATGTCAAAACTTAAGGATGCAACAAAAGTGATATTTCAAGGAAAAAAATACCATCTTTAATGCTTATATTAGAACAGATTAAAGGCTGAAAATTAATGAGCTAAACATAAATTTAAGGAGCTAAAGACATAAAGAAAAAAAATCAAATGAATAAATTCAAAGAAAGTAGAAGTAAAAAGAAGAGCAGAACTAAAAAGAACAGAAAACAAAGCTTCAGTAAAGAGGGTCAACAAAGCCAAAAGTTGATTTTTTCGTAAAGATTAATAAAATTGACAGACCCCTGGTGAGAATGGTCAATAAAATAGAAGTCATAAAGGAACAATGTTAGGAAAAAACTAAGGACATCTGCAGCATCTGAAAAGATAATTAGAGGATATAATGAGCATGTTTATGTTAAAAAACTGGATAACTTAAATGAAGTGGACAAATTCCTAGACATATATAACTTTCTAACATTATCCAAGAAGAAATAGGAAGGTTTAATTTTCCTACAACCATTTAATACAATTCAATACTCTTGAATACAGATTTTAAAAAATCCTCTAGACAAAATAGTCACATGTAGAATTAATTTAATAAAAATCAAAATATATCATAACCAAGTCAGATTTATCCCTGGAATGCAAGGATGGTTTAACATTATAATGCCTATTTCTGCAATTAGACAGATTAAAGAAAACCACATGATCATCTCAACAGACAGAGGCAATGCATTAGATAAAATTCAATACCTATTCAAGATTAAAGAATAAATCTCTTAACAAATATAAGAGAATTTATCAACCCAATACAACCAAACACTTTCAACAAACTTCATTTTTAATGGCAAAATGTTAGAAGCATTCCCTTTAAATCAGAAACAAAATAGCACTGCCTCTATTCAACAGTTTATTGGAGGTTCCAGCCAGCACAATAAAAAGAAGAAGAAACAAAAGGTAAAAGAATTGAAAAAGGAAAAAAAAAACCCAAATGGTCATTATTCAAAGTCATTATTCACAGATGACATGATTATGTACTTAGAAATCACAAAGGTTAAAGACGCAGACATGGAGAATGGACTTGAGGACACGGGGAGGGGGAAGGGTAAGTTGGGACGAAGTGAGAGAGTGGCGTGGACGTATATACACTACCAAATGTATAATAGATAGCTAGCGGGAAGCAGCCGCATAGCACGGGGAGATCAGCTCGGTGCTTTGTGTCCACCTAGAGAGGTGGGATAGGGAGGGTGGGAGGGAGACACAAGAGGGAGAAGATATGGGGATGTATGTATATGTATAGCTGATTCACTTTGTTATACAGCAGAAACTAACACACCATTGTAAAGCAATTATACTCCAATAAAGATGTTAAAAAAATTAAAAAAAAAAAAAAGAAATCACAAAGGTTCCTACAGACAATTGATTTAAATAAATAAGAGAGTCTAGCAAGTTGACCAGTTGCATTTCTAGGCATTAGCAAAATTTAAAAAATAATTTAAAAAATAAACATAATTTACAATAACAAAAATATAACAAGGTGGGTAGGAATAAATCTAAAATTAAAAGTGTACAAGACCTTTATGTAGAAAATTATAAAACCTTATTGAAAAAGTTCAAAGACGATTTAAATAAATGTAAGGTTTAGAGTATGTTCATGGATATAAGGGCTCAATATTGGGATGATGTTAGCGCTCTTATATTGATCTATAGATTCAATACAGTTCTGATAAAATTTTCTAAAGGATTTTTCAAGGAAAATTGATGAGTTAACTTCAAATTTCATAAAGAATGTCTAAGACTAACTGAGACACTCCCCCAAAGTAAGAATAAGGTACAGAGATTTCAATAAATGGTCCTGCAACAATTGATTACCAATATGAGAAAAAAAAATTAGATCCATTCTTCACACTAAGCAGACAAATCAATTCTAAGTGTATTAAAGACATAAATGTGAAATGCAAAAGTTCAATAATTTTAGAAAAGAACATAGGATAATAACTCCATAACCTCGGGCTCAATAATTTCTTAAACAAGACATAGAAAGTGTTAACACAAAGAAAGAAAACTGGTAAATTCAAAGACACTAAAACTGAAGGCTTCTGTTTATCAAAAGACTATAAACATTTAAATACAAGGCACAGGGACTACCCTGGTGGTCTAGTGGTTAAGACTCTGCGCTCCCAGTGAAGGAGGTGTGGGTTCAATCCCTGATTGGGGAACTAGGATCCCTCATGCCGTGCGGCGCAGCCAAAACAAAGAATTAAAAAAAAAAATTAAAAAAAAAAAATACAAGGCACAAACTGGAGGAAATAGTGCATGGAATAACAAGCAGAGGATTCATATTCAAAATACATAAAGAACTCTTACGTCAGTGGTGAAAAAAAGAAGCATCAAATTTAAAATCAGAAAATAGTCATGAACTGGCATTTCATGGAAGACAAAATGTGAATAACTTGTACACATGTAAAAATTAAACTATATTGCAAGAGTTAGTGAAAAGGGAAGTGTCAATTAACATATACTAATAACGTTTTACACCTCATGTATCAGCAAAAATTAGCCTGTCTGATAGTGCCAAACATTGACAAGGAGATAGATAATTGAGAACCCTTAAACACTGCTAGTGGGAGTGAAAATTGATGGAACCCTTTAGAAATCAATTTGACATTCTACTGTAGAGTTAAACAAACACATACTCTATGACCCAGTAACTCAACTCCTAGGTATACATCCTAAAGGAATCCTTGCACATACATGTGAAGAGATATGTTCCAAAATGTTCACAGCAGTATCATTTATAATAAAAAAATAAATAAAAACAAACATGGGAAGAACCTAAATATCCATCAACAGTAAAAAATATGGTATATTCACATAGAAGGATGCTACGTATCAGTGAAAATAAATGAAATACAGCTACATGCATCCGCCTGTTGAATAAAAAATCAAGTTGAATAAAAAAAAATCAAGATACCACGTCTGTGTAATTCAAAACCAAACAAAATCAAACAATATATTCTTTAAAGATACATACGTATGTGATAAAATTATTTTTAAAAAAGCAAAGAAATGATAATCATAAAATTCAGGAAGCTGTTTCTCTCTGAGGGAGAGAAGTGAGGGGGACAAAATTAGGAGCAGCATACAGTATTGAAAATGTTTTATTTCTTTAGTTGGGTGGTGGGCTCATAGGCGTTTGTTTTATTATTTTACTTTATAACTTGCTTATATATTATCATGTATATTAAATATTACACGTTTTTTAGAAATAAAAGAGAAGGTAAAAAAGGTACTCAGAGACTACCACTCCACAAAAGGGCTGGTTTCATGACTGAGTTCAACAGACCTTCAAAAAAAGGCTAATTCCTCTGTTGTTTAAACTATTTCAAAGCACGCTAAAGTATGAGAAACTTTTGAATTTACTTTACAAAACTAGCAAAACCCCAGCTTAGCCCAATAAAAGAGAGCCATGAACCAATAGTACTCATTTTTATAAAAAAAGACAAATTTCAAAATAAAATATTCACAAATCAAACCCATCAGCAAATTTAATGAATAACTCACTATGATTAAGAAAATTAGGGCTTCCCTGGTGGCACAGTGGTTGAGGGTCCACCTGCCGATGCAGGGGACACGGGTTCGTACCCCGGTCGGGGAAGATCCCACGTGCCGTGGAGCGGCTGGGCCCGTGAGCCATGGCCGCTGGGCCTGCGTGTCCGGAGCCTGTGCTCCGCAATGGGGGAGGCCACAACAGTGGGAGGCCTGCGTACCACAAAAAAAAAAAAAAGAAAAGAAAAAAAAAGAAAATTAAGTTCCAGGAATGCAAAGAGAACCCAACGTTAAGAAATCTATTAATAGAATTCCTTATCTAAGTAGATTAAAGGAGAATTCCATATCAGCATTTTATGAAGGCAGACAGGGTTTGATAAAACTCAACAACCATTTTCAACAAAAACACAGAAGGGAAATTGTAACTAGATAAAATTTATCTACCTAAAACAATTGGCAGGCATCACACTTAGTGATGAAATATTAGACGCTTTCCCATTTAAGTCTAGAAGAAGACAGGAATGTTCATTTTCACTGCAATTCAACATTGTATCCTGGGAATCCTAGCAATTGCATTAGATAAGAGGTAGAAACAGGAGGCACCAGGTATCAGAAAAGAAGCAAAACTGCCATTATTTGCAAGTCTTAGGCATACACACACATATACTCATAGACACACATCCACATATACACACACCCTTATGGCTGTAAATGTGTAGGAATGGTTCTAGAAGGACAAATGCCAAATTGTTACTGATGGTTTCATCCAGGGAGGGAAGAGGGATAGGGTAGGAAGTGAGGGTAAAGAGGAACCTTTAATTTTTTACTGTTTGCATTTCTTTATTGCTTGAACTTGTTTCACAATAACAACAGCTTTCATAATTAAAGAAAAAAACAATTAAAAATGTCGAAAGTCATATGGCTAAACATGGTAGACCCAAGGCTCACACTCAGGTCTTATATTATCAAGGTAGTTCCACATAGTTGGTTTTGAAAATTGTATTCATAAGAAGGCGAAAGAAAGGTGGAGCCACTGAGAACTGTGCACAAAGAATCAGTCGCTCAGGGCATTACATTGATCCTTCATTCCTATTTGCCACAGATAACACTCCAGGGACTAATAATGATGGCTAGCTACTTGTAAAGTCTGTCACCGCTTACAAAACAACCCTACCTTCACTGTTTCACTTACTTTAACCCTTAGGAAATAATTTCAATAATCTGTGACCAAGAAAATGTTCCACAATGGTAATCTAAATGATGTCATAAAAATATAATCTTAAGACTGTAGATATAGAATTTCTGGAACTTCCAAAGGCACAGAAAAAAAACTCCAACCCTCGGGATCCAGGTGACTGACAAACCTTCTCCTGACACATCCCTCACAATATGATTGTGTAATCTTAACTGCTTCCAGAGTATGCCATGTTCTTTCTTATTTCTGGGTCTCTACGTATCTTTTCCCTCTGCCTGGAACGTCCTCCCTCCCTATTTTTCCCCTTAAGTTGCCTACCCATCTGTGCAGAGGAGTTAACATAGCAGACCTGACTACTCTCCTTTAAAAATACCTGCTTATGGGGCTTCCCTGGTGGCGCAGTGGTTAAGAATCCGCCTGCCAATGCAGGGGACATGGGCTCGAGCCCTGGTCCGGGAAGATGCCACATGCCGTGGAGCAACTAAGCCCGTGCACCACAACTACTGAGCCTGGGCTCTAGAGCCCATGAGCCACAACTACTGAGCTCAGGTGCCACAACTACTGAAGCCCACGCGCCTAGAGCCCGTGCTCCGCAACAAGAGAAACCACCACAATGAGAAGCCCGCGCACCGCATCGAAGAGTAGCCCCTGCTTGCTGCAACTAGAGAAAGCCCGCGTGCAGCAACGAAGACCCAACACAGCCAAAAAAAAACACCTGCATATGAGGTTGGCCATTGGCTGGTGTCTGGGAACTTGGATTTTGGGAGGGTGCTCACCATTCCCAGAACTGGTAAGAGTGGCTCACTTGCATGTACTGTATGAACAATGCGGTTTATGCTGAATAGCTGTTTCCCTTTGGGAGTCTGTAATGTTGGTACATGGCAGGCAGAGAGTGCCTGCGTGGCCAGCCCCCAACAAAAACCTGAGGTGCTGAGTGTCTACAAGCTTCCCTGGTTGGCAATACTTCGCACGTGTTGTCACAACACATTGCTGGGGGAAAGAAGTGGGCCCTGTGTGACTCCACTTCATTGGAACCTTCGTCTGGTTTCCCTCCAGCTTCACCCCATGCACCTTCTTCTTTGTTGCTTTTCTTGTAACCTGTCGCTGTGATAATTTACAGCTGTAAGTGCAGCTATATGCTGATTTATAGAATCACCGTGAATCACGGAACCTGGGGGTTGTCTTGAAGAGCCCCAACGCAAAACACTGAGTTTTTTCAAATCGACATTGTCTGTGGAATCTTTCTTCACTTTCTTAGGCAGATTTCACTGCTTCTTTGCCTCTGCTCTTGCAATTAAAAGAGAGCTTCTTATTGCATAATCATTAATTGTTTGCACTCTGTGCCCCTTTTAAAGTATAAGCTCATCAAAGACAAAGATCTTACGTTTTTACCTTCCTTTTTTCAGCACTGAGGTGGCACACTCCGGTAGCATTTGCAATAGTAATTGTAGTAATAGCCAATAAGTGCTGTTTACTCTGTGCCTGACACACCAAGCTAAGAGCTCTACACATATTATCACATTTTAAAAATCTTTTTCTTAAATTGAGGTATAGTTGATTTACAATATTATATAAATTTCAGGTGTACAATTGTGAATTGTAATTCACAATTTTTTTAAGGTTATACTCCATTTATAGTTATAGGCTACATTCCCTGTGCTCTACAATATATCCCTATAGCTTATTTATTTAGGCACAGTAGCTGGAACCTCTTAATCCTATGCCTCTATCTTGCCCCTCTCCGTTCTTTCTCCCCACTGGTAACCACTAGTCTGTCCTCCATATCTGTGAGTCTGTTGGTTGGTGGTAATCCTTCCAACCACCCTTAAAATAGCTACCGTTGTTATCCTCATTGTAAAATGAGAAAACAGAGGGGTTTTAAAGTAGGTGTTAACTGAATGAATGAGCCACCCGAAGAACATCATTTTAGCCCTTAAGGAATCACTTCATCGAGCTGAACTTGTGTTATGCCTATTAAGTCATGAACAATTCACCTTGACACCTGCTATGAGAAATTGTTGAGGATGTTATCTATTATATCACATATTTTATTACTAAGTGATTTATTATTACATCATGCATTTTATTATTATTTTTTAACTGATAAGACATGCTCACTGCACACAATTCAAAAGGTACCAAAGGTATATAGTAAATCATGAGTCTCACCAGCTCTCCTTCCCCAGCCACTCTATTTTTTCTGTCATTTTCTCATATATCCTTCCAGAGAGAGGATGGACAAATATGTTAACACATTTCACAAAAATGGTAGCATCTTATACACGTTGTTCTTTTCTTACCTAACAACATATCCTGATGGTCATTTCGTATCAGTGTGTGTAGAGCTACCCCATTCTTTCTGAACACCTTGGTGATGATTGTCAACCAAGGACAGAACAACCCTGTATGGGGTCGGTGCACGGGTTTGAAAACAGAGAAGGACTATTCCTTCTTTCATTTTCTGGCTGCAGGAGCATTAAACTAAGAGGTTTAATGCTAGGTCCACTCTAGGTCCCTAGAATGCCCTTGCCCTTGTCACAATAGGACAGCACTGGTGTCCACTTGCACAGGCTGTGTGCAGCCCCTGAAAGAATGTAAAGGACTGAAAGTCAGGCTGGACTTTGGGTGCATTTGTCCCCCACTGACGGACATTTAGGTTGTTTTAACAGCTACATAGTGGAAAATGGTTTAGAGGGCATTTTGCACATTCAGAGTAGATCTATTTGATAAAGTATTAGAAATGGAAAAGCTGCGTCAAAGAGATACTTTTTAATTAAATAAGTTGAGATATTATTCACATGCCATAAAATTTGCTCTTTTAAAAGGTAGGATTCAGTACAATCACAAGATTGTGCAACCATTACCACCAACTCGGAAACATTTTCATCACCACAAAAGATAGCCTGTACCTGTTAGCAGCTGAGATATTTATTTTTAATTTTGATATGTTTTGCCAAATTGCTTCATCAAAATTAAAATAAACGTCTTTTTGGCTCACTTCTAGGAATCTGTCTCACCACAGTGTACCAACTATACAGGTTTCCAGTTGACTCTGCCACCCCCTCTGCACATATAACTGTATCGCATTGGTCTTATCTGAGAAGGTAGAAACGTACACACACATCCCCACACACCATTCTCTTGCATCCTGCAAAGAAACTGGATCCTGGCACGCTTCCCACACTGAAAAATGCACCCAAGGTCCAGCCTGATTCACGGTCCTTTACATTCTTTCAAGGGATGCACACAGTCTGTACAAGTGAACACCAATGCTGTCCTATTGTGACAAAGGCAAAAGCATTCTAGGGGCCTCAGTGTTCTTAGTTTAATGCTCCTGCAACCAGAAAATGAAAGAGGGAACAGTCCTTCTCTGTGTTTGTTCTCCAACCCATGCACCGACCCCATACTGGGTTGTTCTGTCCTTGGTTGACAGTCACCAACACAACAGTGCCAACAACAGGACGCTAAATAAGACTTGCTTTGAATCTCACCCCTTCTTCCCACCACCTGCCAGACCCTGGTTATCTGGAAGGACCTCACACCCTAGAAAACGGAGTCTGTGAGCTCCTGGTCAGAGTTGGCTGCTTGGCGTCCATCCACACTGAGAACACAGCCAGCCAAACACCACGAGGTGTATGACACTCTCTTCCCCTTCCTTCTTTTTCCTCATGTGTTTTTATAAACATCTAAAGGGAAGGTCATTAAAACCTGCAAGAAAACCGGCTGGCCGAGAAAATGAAAATCTGGGTGACTTGGGGATGACACCACATGTTTACGGGTGCGTTTTGTAAGTAACATGGTTATAAAAAAAGAGGCTCTTATAAAGAAATGCCACATTCTCCAAAGCTCCATATAAACGACATTCTTTTTAAGGAGGGAAGGGGAGCAGTTCATACTCTTGTTCTTCCTCATTGTTTCATTTCCAACAAGGGGAAAGGAATCTTAATTGTACAGTTTTCTAGGAGCACAGTAGTTATGGAGCCAAGGCTTTGCAGCGGCACACACACACACACAGAAGGAAGGTAAACTAGAAAGAAAAGAGGAAAAGGCACAGGAGGGTCTTTATTTAGCATAGCAGGGTAGAACAAAGGAAGAGACAGCAGGCATTCATCACCTCTGATTGGCTTTTCTGAGTATTAAGCGCGTGCGCACGCGCGCGCGCGCGCGCGCGCACACACACACACACACACACACACACACACACACACACACACACACACACACTTTAATTCAAAAGACAGAAGTTCTGCCTTCCTCTCCTGAGTGCTAAGTGCTGCCTAACAGTCAAGATTTGGATGAGCCCGTGTAATCCCCTTGAATTTTTCATCTGCTGTGCTGACTGTAAAGTGAAACAGAGCCACTGGCCTCACTGCATGTGACACAAGGCTTGAAGCACACGCATTGCAGAGTGGCCTTCCCTGGGAGCCAGCTGTGTGCAGGTAACTGGAGCCTGCCCTTGGCCCCGCTGTTAATAAGAGTAATTGGCACGCCACTGAGGGGCTGTTGGAGCGCTGTGATTTGCTCTGTATGGGGGTCTCCCCAGACCATATGCGTATGCAGCGGTGATAGAAATATTTTCCATATGAGCTCTCCTCTCACATGCTTAAGTGCTCCAGGCTGAGTCAGGCCGGCCCATTTGTCATTTACTCCACTAAAAAATCAACAGGGAAGTTGCAAACTTCAACTGCAACTAGAGGGTAATGGTCTGCTTTCTGCCTCTGCATCACTAACCCATTCAGTTCCTCCAGCTCCCATTCAAGACCCCGCCTCCCCCCACCCAACAGGCCCAGAAAATATCTGCAGAGCAGAAGACATGGGTAACTAATAGGCTAAAAGCCTAGAACAAATGACCCATTGCTGCACGCCTCTGTACCATGTCTGCTTTGAACAGAGTAAAGAGCCTGCTGCAACCATAGCTTGCCTTGCAGCCTGGATTTGGGAGCAGCTCACTTCCACTCCTCTTAGAAAAGGGAAAGTCATTACAGGAGGCTTTCAGAGCCTGCTCCGTCCCCACAATGCTAACAAAAGGCAGAGCTGTGAAGTGGCCCAGTGGTCTTTCTAGGAGATACACTTTTCACTTGGCTTTTCAAAGAGGAAGATGGATTCAGGAAAAAGGCTGTCCTTTCATTACTCAGCCATCAGTCTCCAAGACTTTTCATCAGAATAAGGAATAAAAGCAGTGGACGAGGTAAATTTGTTGCAGGCTTATTTGCAGGTGAGGGTGGATACACCTACGTGCTTCCCTCTCCAGCCCATATGATCATCCCTTCCAAACGCTGTGTCAAAAACTGGCTCCTACAGGCATTCATGATGTTCAAAAATTTATCCAGCAAACATATGAGCTAAACCAATAAGAATAAATCATCCTCATGGGTCTTAAACATGCCTCCCTTCTATGGTAGATCAGTGGAGCTGGGACACTCTGAGCCCTGTTATGTATCACTACCCTTCCTCAAACCTATGATACAAAGTTAAACACATTTTATTTTCCAAGCACATCAAAGCAAAAAAGGAGGAAAATGTAACGCAAAAGCAGCAAAGAAAAGCAATTCCTCTAGTATGCACCCTCTAGCATGCATACGCAATACTGGAGAAAAATTCGCAACAGGTAATAGTCTCTACTGGAATCTGACATGTACATTTTTTTGCAACAGCAGAACTAGAAACGTCCATGCTCCAGGCATCTGTCACCAAGACCATGCCAATGCCCTGGTGTGGCAGCTGTACCAGGAGAAGATTTTAGAAATCACAGGATTTTTCAAGAAGAAAAGAAGTCTTCCTGTAAGAAAAGGCAAGGCAAGCCTAAAAAAGCAAAATCAAGCATGACTCTTTACACACCATAAAAACCCCTTCCTGGATCCCTCTTGGTAGATAGAAGAGGAAATATAATGCTGACGAAAATACAACTTCTGACAAGATATTTTATTTGGCTTACCTCTCCCCCAGGTCTTGCTAACACTGCTGTTTGAACGTGGAGCAATGTTAATATCAGGTAGCTGACAAACATTATTACCCAACGTTAGAACTACCCTAGAGGAGAAGTCCGTCTGCCAAGTGCTAACAGCTAGCAGATGCACTTGTGTCTCGGGATTCCAGCCCCGGAGTTCCGCTAGGCACAGCGCTGCTTTCCTCCGCTCTCCCTCACTGTACTACCCGGAGCTCCGAGCTCAGCCTCTGCTCGGAAGAAAACTGGTAAGCTGATCTCTTCATGTAATAACTTCTCCCAGCTGGGGGAGGGGACAGGAGCCAGCTGGGAGCTGGGGGGCTGCCTTTAACCGAAAGCAGAAAGGGGAGGGACAGAAATGATCAATGTGGAGTTCCGCATCTGGTCTCATTCATGAAAAGGGCTCCAAGGTAAGCACTCCACAGGCAGGCAGACGGCCCCTGCTTCATCAACTGAGGCAGGCAGGAGGCAGTGAGCTGCAGCAGGATAAACCCTAGGCTGGGAGCTGGAACAACTGGGGCCTTCCTAGTCCAGGATCTGCTACTGACAAGCTGTGTGTGCCTGGATAAGTTGCTAACCCTCTCTGCTCCTCGGCTGGTTTTCTCAGTGGTACAGTCAAGGGTTGGGTCGATGACCTCTGAGTTCCCTTTTAGTTCTGATTTGATGGCAGCAGCAATCTAGGCAGTTACAGGCTGTGTTATCAAGGGCAGCCTCGAAGAGGAAAGAAGTCACACTATGCGTTTGACTGCTATGTGTTTATGTGCCGATCACCAGGACATGAATAGATGGGAACTGAGGAAGCCACTATAACCCCCTCCTGCCACCTCACTGGGTCTCTGCGTCTAACCAAGAGCTTGAGGAATTATTGCAGACGATGCAAAAATAAATGGTAAGGTGGGAACAAGTGAAACCCAGCTATTAGATGACACTGGCAGAGTGCATGAAAGCAGGATGGTTTTAGAGCCATACCTCTGGGCGGAATCACATTGACCATCAAAGTGGGGCTTATGGACAGAGGGAGCACAGGAGCAGGCTGGGGAGCAGGTCTTGCTAAAGCCTACAGTGAACCCAGGCCGTTCCACCGGTCAAATGGGGAAAGGCCATCTGCTGGGTACCAGTGAGGTCACCTAGGCACAAAACTTGGCATAGCTCCGGATACACAGTAAGTGCTAAAGACATCGGCTTTCTCTTTGATCTGAATAAGTATTGGCACTCAGTCCCAGAAAGTAAATTAATAAACACTTGAAAAACCTCAGGCTGTGGGCACTTTCTTGCATTAATGAGGAAACTTTAAACCAAACTGCAGTTTGTAGCCACTTCAGAATGTTTATTATCACCAGTCATGTGACAATTTACTAGTGGGGAGTTTTTTTGGCGGTTGGATGAAGGGACTTTCAATCCCTTTTTCCAGGGCTGTTAAGAGACAGAAGGTAATGGTGAAGATAATATCTCGTTAGAGAAAGGAAGGAATGAACTTCTCTTCCCCTTCCTCCTCTGCTTTCTCTTTCTTATTCATTATTATTATTGCTTAGCATGGGGTCTGCTAACGCTAGGTGACTGAAGGGGCACTGTCATCTACTCAATAACCTCACCAGAAACGCAGGAATTGTCTAAGAAAACCAAACTTCTTGAAAGACCAGGGGTCTTGTCTAGTCCGGGGGTTGGGGAGCTTTCTGTAAAGGGCCAGATAATAAATATTTGCAGCTTTGCAGATCACATGCTTTCTGTGGCAGCTACTCAGCTCTGCTGGGGTAGCACAAGAGCAACCGAAGGCAATACGTACAGGAAGGGGTGGGCTGTGTTCCGGTACAACTTTATTTACAGAAACAGGTAGCGGGCCAGATTTGGCCAGAGTTTGCCAATGCCTGGTCCACACGCTTCCCAATCATCCTTCAACCCACTGTAATCTGATTTTTAACACCTTTTCTCCACTGCAAGCGCTCTGGAAATATCACCAATGGCCTCCACGGCACAGACTGCAAAGGATAATTTTTCAGAGCTTATCTTATTTGGCTTCTTTGCAGCATTAACCATGGCCTTCTATTTTTTTTTAATATTGTGGTAAAATATACACAGCATAAAATTTTACCACTTTAACCATTTTTAAGTGTATAATTCAGAGGCATTTTAGTACATTCACAATGTTGTACCACCATCACCACTATCCATTTCCAGAACTTTTTTATCATCCCAAACAGAAACTCTGTATTCATTAAATAATAACTCCTCAATTCTCCCTCCTCCCGACTCCGGGTAACCTTTATTCACCTTTCTGTCTTTATGAATTGGCCTGCTCTCGGTTGCTCAACTAAGTGGAATCATATATTTGTCCTTTCGTATCTGACATTTTACTTAGCGTGATATTTTCAAGTTTCATCCGTGTTGTAGGATGCGTCAGAACTTCATTCCTTCTTAAGGTTGAATAATATTCCACTGTATAGATCAGGGGTCCCCAACCCCCAGTTAGGAACCGGGCCGCCCAGCAGGAGATGAGCAGCGGGCTAGCGAGCGAAGCTTCATCTGCCGCTCCCCATCGCTCCCCATCGCACCAGGGAGGCTCCTGGGTGTTATCTTGAGTACTTCCTTACCAAACCATCACCAGATCTGACTGAGTTTCCTTCTAGAGCTCTCTCCAATCTGTCCATTGCCCCAGATTCCTGATGCTGTTTTGTAGAATGTCCCTCAATTTGGGTTTATCTGATGTTTTCTCATAATTAGACCTGGTTATGGGTTTTGAGGCAGTATATACCACAGAGGTGAGGTGCCCTTCTCATCACATTTGTCAGGGGCACCCTATATCAACATTCCTGGTGATGCTGACCTTGATCACTTGGTTGAGGTGGTGTCTGCCAGGTTTGTCCACTGTAAAGTTACTATCTTTCCTTTTCCATACCTTATTCATTAGAAGTGAGTGAGCAAGTCCAGTGGAATTAAGCTCCACTTCCTGGAGAGGGAGTATCAAAGAATATTTGGACATATGTTAAAACCATCACAATAATTAATACATATTTGGGGGGAGATACTTTGAGGTTATGCAAATATTCTGTTTCTCAAAGTTTCATCCACTAATTTGAATATTCATGGGTAGATCTTGCCTGCAGCAGTTATTACTGTAGTCCTCTAAATGGTTATTTTCTGTTTCCCATCTACATCTATTAATCAGAATTCATCCGTATGGAAGACTGGTCCCTCCTGCCCCATTTATTTATTAATAATTCTTCCCTGCTTCTGAAAACCTTTTGATTACTCTCCATTATGGATGAAGTCCAAACTCCTTAATATGACACTGGCGAGGCTGTTTATAATCTGGTCTCTTCCTGCCCTTCCAGCTTCTCATCCTCTTTTCTGTTCACACACACTCCACTGTCCAGACGTCTTGAGCCACAAGAAATTATCCCTAAATGCCATGTGTCCTTGTGCCCCGTGCCTTCCCTCATGATAGTCTCTCTAGAATATCATTCCCTCATCCTCAGTGGGTTAGTACCTGTTGCCCTCTGCCTCTTTGAAAATCCAGCTCAAATAAGCACCAAATACTGGAAACCCCCTACATACCCATCGATAAGGACTAAATGAAAAATAGGATACTCGGCAGCAGTAAAGATTGAGCTTGCTTCCCATATAATGAAACATCTTCAAGATTTATTCAGTGAAAAAAAGTAAGATGCACAACAGTGTAATTATTATCCTATTATTTGTGAATATGTGTTTATAATTGCTGGTATACATAATAACTATCTGCAGAAGAACACACCTGAGGCTACCAACAGTGCCTGCTTCTAGGGAGGGGAATTCAGTAGCTTCAGGGCAGAAATGGGGTTGAAACTTATGACTACGTAGCCACGTAGTCACGTGTGGTTATTGAGCCCTTGAAATGTGGCTTTTCCAAATTGTGATGTGTTATGAATGTAAAATATACTTTGTCCAGTGGGAAGACCTGGTATGAGAAAAGAACGTAAAATATCTCACTAATATGTATTTTTGCTGGTTAGATGTAGGAATGATAATTTTATATAAATAAAGTATGGTATTATACAACTTGTTTTGTTTTGCTTTTTAAAATGCAAAAACTAGAAAAATTTTAAATCACGTATTTCTATGGGGCAGCACTTCTATATCCCTTTCATATTAACTGAACTGTCAAACATGCGAGTGTATTGCTATTCCAAAAGTAAATAAAAATGAGGTAATAATAACAGTTAATAATAGAAATAAATAAATACATACACAAACCCCCTCCATCAATGATTCACTTAAATGTCACCCTTCCTGGGAGTTATGCCTTGACAGGCTCCCCACCAAGCCGAGGGCAGTGCCCTGGGCCTTTGTCCCCAGGCATCCTGTGATTTCCTCCAGTGCAATATTTATTGTAATTGTTAGCTAATGTATCTGCCTTCATCAGTCGAGAGTCAGGCCTTGATGACAGGAGATGCATCTTTCTGTGTTCCCATGGCTCCACACGTTGCCTCATTCAGTGTGCATTGAATTAGGGAGTGAATGCAAGAAAGTGTCCTTTAGGAAACTCTGCATGTGATGGGAGGAGAGGTCTTCTAATGGCACATTTTAGATACTATGAAGTAAAAAATGAAACGGAGAAATTTCCAGAAACTGAATCCCTCCAGGAAATGGAGACAATTTCCAACCTAACTTTTGTGTGACCTAGATAGAGAAAATATAAGTGAGTGGGAGAAATATGAGTAACAAAAAACAGGGAAAACATGCAAATAGCACCTTTAAGGCCATTTTATTTCCTGCAAAGAATGTCCATCCCTTTATGAAGGAAGAAGTAAGATGCCACTTTCTCCACAGAGGTATATACTATATGGCTAAACAGGTCAAACTACTTTTATTTTCTTGAATATGCTTACATTGTGTGGAATAGGTGGAAAAAAAATCTTTGTCAAGAAGTTGGCTATTGGTCCGGGAGCAGGTGTTAGTAATTAACTCTCCCTTTGTGCGGACCATGGAGCCATTAAATAGCCAAGGAAGTGGGAATGCGGAAAGCAAAGGGGAGTTCTCAGCTCTATTCCCCTTAAACATAAGGAAAATCATGAGAAGCTCCAGCGAAGGGAGTCACAGATCCTTCCCTTTCTCTAGTTTCTGCTTATGAGGAGCCAAAGCCCGACTCTTGTAACCAGTAGGGCACCTGTGCTATTCGGCTGAGCACCTTGCAGGGTCACTGAAAGGAGGGCTATGCTTCTTGGCTCGCCTTTGAATTTGAGGCAGAAGCAGGGCCAGAGACACCGTCAGGGAGATGCTCACACAAAGTACAGGGGGTAGGCTCATCCTAAGTCTGAGAGGACACCAGGGAATGAATGCACATATCAGGACCATCCTCATGTTGACCACATTCTTTATTTCAATTATTTACCCTAAGGCAGGGATTCTCAAATTGTGGTCCCTGGACCAGCAGCATCACCATCATCAGAAACTTGCTAGAGATGTAAATACTTGGGCCCCACTCCAGACCTACTGACTCAGAGACTCTGGGGGTGGGGCTCAAGGATTTGTGTTGCTCTACCCAACAGTTCTCTGTCTAGTAACCTGAATTCAAATTGTATAACTTGAAAGTATTATTTTATTAAAAACATATTTTCTTAGAAAATGTGACTGTCAGATACTAAAACATAGCATAAAGCTATAATAATGAAAACAGTGGCAAATACTACCAGTGTAAGAATAGACATTATTTACATAACTAAACATGGAAAAGGATTTAGGGTGCAAGCAATGAATCGCTACAGATCTGCAAGGAAAGGATGGAAAAGTGTTAGGAAAATGGCTATTTGGGAAGTAAATAAAGTTATTTCCATAAATTATACCATATGCTAAAAATAAACTGCAGGTAGATTGAAGATTTTAATGCAAACAATAGAAGTGTGAAAGCAGTAAAAAAAAAAAAGGTCAATATTTTTGTATTCTTGGAGTGGGGGAGGACTTTTAAGCATAGTTCTAACAAAGGCAGAAATCATAGAAGAAAGATTTATATGTACTTTTAAGATTTTTGTAAATCAAAAATGTACATACCATTAACATAATTTAAAGTCAAATACACAGTAGAAAATGTATTTCACTAGTAAATAACTTAAAATATCAATACTTATCATGTGCTGGGACTTGGAAGACAGGGATCAGCAAAAGCAGACTCAACTCCTATCTTTGTGGAGCTTGCTGTCTGGTGCAGGAGGCCAACATTAATGAAACCCAATAAGTAAATTAAAAATTGCAACGTGAAAAGGGCTGCAAAGAAAAGATATGTGGTGATATAAGAGGCTTGTCCTCATTAGGGAGATTGGCTTGTGACAGGACCAACAATGGCTTTCACAAGGACCTGAGAGGAAGCAGGTGTGGATGCAGAGAGAGTGGGCGAGTGGGAGCACAGCATCAGATTAGGCTGAAGACAAAGGGAGGAGCCACGATAAAGAGTTCCATCCTTTTCCTAATGAGAATCTGTTTTAAAAGCAGAGGCAGCAGTTACATGACTAGAATTGCATTTTTCAAAGGCTACTCTGTTTATAGAGAAAGGGCTGAAGAGAGGCAACAGTGGAGGCTGGGAGACCAGTGAGAAGATTCTGGCTGGAGTCCAGCTGAAAGCGATAAGAGCTTAAACCAGGATGGTGAAAAGAAGTGACCAATTTCAAAGGTAATTTACAACATCTATAAAGGAAAAGGGTTTGTGTGCATAATATATTTTTAAAAACCCATAAATCAGATAACGTCTATTTTAATAGGGAAAG
>NW_006795663.1:756163-762797 GCF_000442215.2 Lipotes vexillifer
AGGGAAAGACGAAAAGCAATGTCCAATAGCAAAGTTGCTCAATAAAGCAAGGTATATCCGAAAAGTGAAATCCCATCCAATCATTTAAAGTAACTATGTCATATATTGATTGATATGGGTACATTTTGATGTTATATTGTTTTAAGACAAAAGTAGCCCACTTCAATGGAAGAAGAGTCTTCTCAACAAATAGTGCTGGGATAACTGGATGTCCACAGGCAGAAGACTGAAGCTGGACCTCTACCTCACACCACACACAAAAATTAACCCAAGATGAATTACAGTCTATGACAGGCAGAATAATAGTCCCTCAAAGATGTCCATGTTCTAATCTTCAGAATCTTCGAATATGTTGCATTACATGGCAGAGGGTAACTAAGATAACAAATGGAATTAAGGTGGCTAATCAGATTACTTTAAAATAGGAATAGTATCCTGACTATCCAGGTGGGCCCAGTGTAATCATAAAGTTCCTTAAATGTGGAAAAGTGAGGCAGAAGAGGAAATCAAGAGTGCAGTTGTCCTTCCCTCGGTGTCCTGGGAGGATTGGTTCCAGAACCCCGCGGATACCAAAATCTGTGGATGCACAAGTCCCTCATATAAAATGGCATAGTATTTGCATATAACCTATGCACATCCTCCTGTATACTTTAAATCATCTCTAGATTACTTATAACACCTAATACAATGTAAATGCTATGTAAATAGTTACTGGCATGTGGCAAATTCAAGTTTTGCTTTTTTGGAACTTTCTGGAATTTTTTTCCCCAAATATTTTCTATCTTCAGTTGGTTGAATTCACAGATGCAGAACCAGTGGATACTGAGGGCTGACTGTAATTTGGTGTGAGAAGAACTCAACTTGCCATTGCTGGCTTTGAAGATAAAAGGGAGCCACGAGCCAATGAACGTGGACAGTCTCTAGAAGCTGGAAAAGGCAACAAAATAGGAATTCTTCTCTAGCACCTCCACAAGGAATGCAGCCTGCTAACACCTTGATTTTAGCCTAGTGAGACCCATTTCAGACTTCTGACCTCCAGAACTGTATGAAAATCAATTTGTGTTACTTTAAGCTACTGTTTGTGTTAGTTTACAGCAGCCATAGACACTAACATATAGATCTAAATGTAAGAGCTAAAACTGTAAAACTCCTAGAAGAAACATAGGAGTAACTTCATGACCTTGGGTTAGGTGACAGTTTCTTAGATAAGACACCAAAAACACAAGTGACAAAGGAAGAAATAAGTGGGACTTCATTGAAATTAAAGACTTTTGTGCTGCTAACGACGAACACAAGCCACAGGATGGGTGAAAATATTTGCGAATCATATATCTGATATGGGACTTATATCCAGAATGTATAAAAAACTCCTAAACTTAACAACAACAACAAAAAAAACCCAATTATAAAGTAGGCAAAGGACCTGAACAGACATTTCCCCCCCAAAATATACAAACGCCCAATAAGCACATGAAAAGATGGTCAACATCATTAGTCATCAGGGAAATGCAAATCAAAACTACAATAAGACATCACTTCTTACCGGCTAATCAGAAATACAGGTAATAACAAATGTTATAGGATGTGGAGAAATCAAAACCCTCATACACTACTGGAGGTAAATGTAAAATGGTGCAGCTGCTTTGGAAAACAATCTGGCAGCTGCACTATAAAGTTAAATGTAGAATTACCACATGATCCAGCAATTCCAATCCTAGTTATACACCTAAGAGAAGTGAAAACATATGTCCACACAATGTTTTCATTGGATGGATGCTCATAGCAGCATTATTCATAATAGCCAAAGTGTTGAAACAACTCAAATGTTTATCACCTGATGAATGAATAAAAATACCCAAACAATATCATAGTATTTGGCAATAAAGAGATGAAGTGCTAATACATGCTACAGCATGATGGCCCTCGAAAATATTATGTTAAGTAAAAGACCCCACTCACAGAAGCCCACTTATTAACTGATTCCATTAATATAAAATGTTCAGGATAGGCAAATTTATAGAGACAGAAAGTATATTAGTACTTTGTTAGGCCTGAGGAGGGTGAGAAGAAATGGGTAGTATTTCTTTTTGGGGTGATGAAAATCTCTAAAAACTAGATTGTGGTGATGGTTGTACGACTCTGAATATACTAAAAATATGGCATTATATACTTTAAATGAGTGACTAGTATACGTGCATTACTGTTAATAAAGCTGTTTTTAAAAAGTAGACCATAGGGCTTCCCTGGTGGCGCAGCGGTTGAGAGTCCGCCTGCCGACGTAGGGGACACGGGTTCGCGCCCCGGTCCGGGAAGATCCCACATGCCGCCGAGCGGCTGGGCCCGTGAGCCGTGGCCGCTGAGCCTGCGCGTCCGGAGCCTGTGATCCGCAACAGGAGGGGCCACAACGGTGAGAGGCCCGCGTACCGCAAAAAAAAAAAAAAAGTAGACCATAATATGGCATCCTTATAATTCTGTTGGGCAAACATAAAAGATGAATCACATTCTTGTTTTTAAAATTTTAGTTATTTTTTCCTACAATGAGCAGCAGAGGAATAAATGTAGTAAGAAAAACAAAATTATCTTCATTTAGAAAAAAAATGGTGACTATAACAATAAAAATGGGAAAGACCATGAAATAGTAAATTCACAAATGAAGATATACAAATGCAATACGAAAATGGAAGATGAAAAGCAATTTAACATCAGTGGTGACCAAAGAATTACAAAACCAAATAACATCATACCATGTTCACCTGATACACTGGAAAACAGTTTTTGTGAATGGTAATACCCACTATTGGCAAGAGTTCAGAAAAGCGGGTAGTCCGACCTAAGGCTGGTGAGAATGTAAATCAGAACAGGTGCTTTAAGAGCTGGGTTTCTCAAACTTTTGATGTATACGCAGAAGAGCAACCAAAGTTACTTCTTACCCTCAACCAGCTTTCCACCTTCAATCCCCAATCTTATTTTACATTTTACCTCTCTTTCCTCTCTCCTTCCTCCCGACATAAAAGCTGAAAGTGCAGCAAGGCCATACCTAGGCAGGGAGTTCTGACTTCTGTTAACCTCAACTTGCTGGAACCAGCAACAATCTTGGCATTGAATGTAATGGACCCCCAAGCCGTTGAAACAGCCCTCTGAAGGCTGGTAATCGGCTCTGCCTGGGGTATTTCCCCCAGCTTGGATACAGAGCTTGTTCATTTTACAGTAATAATTTCTACCGGGGTGTTTTATTTTCTTCTTCCCATAAAAAGGATTTGACGAAGATAACTTCAAGGCTGTAGCTACCAGTAAAAAGTAGTAAGAAGAAGCCAATATAAATTGTAAAAGTAAGATACCGTAACTAAAACCACTGCCATTTAGCACCAACTGATGTTGAGGTAAGCAGCCAGATAGTTGACAAGCCTCTGAGGGTGTAACTCATGTTCTTAAGCATAATTCCCAAGCAAAATCCAATAAACCAAATCATTAAGAAAGAGGTCAAGGTTTCAACAGTTATTGTGTGCATTATTTAACATTTATTGTGCCAGGCATTAGGCGGGGAGGTAGACATGAGCCGCATTTAATCCTCAAATCCTATGGATTAAGTGTCCCTCATTTTATGGTTGATGAAGCTGAAACCTGGGAAAGGTAAAATTATTTTCAGTATAGTTTGTTTAAGAAAACATACAAGTATATAGAATACCTGAGAAATGTTTTTAGTTTTCTAATTTCTGAATTTCTAATAATCACTTCTATTTCTCCTGTTTTACTGAGCTCTCCCTTGTCAGCCCAGCACCTGGCATCAGGAATGTTTAATCTAACTTAAAACACAATAAAAGTAGTTAATCACTAACCCTGGCTTTCAGCGGAAACTGTTAGGCAAAAAAAAAATCAAATGGACTTCTTGCTGACAGAGAACCTTGTGCCATACTTCTTATGATCAATATACACAGCATAGTTTTGAATAGATAGACCACATAGTTAGTTTTTAAGCAATCATGAAATTTGTTTTCCCATAGTAACAAAATATAAAATGGCGCAGTCATATTCAGAAAAGTGTCAAGTGCCATCACAAGGAGAAAGTTTTAAAAATTCACCTCGTGTTTTACCAAGTTCATTAGTTAAGGTAGTGGTAGCTGCTGTAACAGCTAAACCTTGAGGTTTTAATGGCTTAATTAAGAGTTTATTTCTTATTTGGGTAAAGTCCAGATGGTGGGACAGATGGTAGGGCAGGCGGTGCTCTGCTCTACGTGGCCACTTAAGAGACCCAGGCTGCCCGAGGCTCTGCCTGCTTCAGCACATGCTGTTCAGGGTCACCCTGGACATCGACATCCACCTGGCAGTCGACGAGGGGAGAAAGTGGAGGATTCTCACCTTCCACTGGCCACATCCAACAGCAGGAAGGCTAGGAAATATGACCTGGCTGTGGGCCCAAGAGAGAAGCAGCACAGGTCTGGCATAGCTGTCAGGATCTTCTGAAGGGGAGGGTTCATCGCCGTTACCCGTGTTGTAAAAGCGTGTGATGTATATTTGTAGTAAGGTGACCCTGGATAGCCCAGACTTCTTTCATGCTATCTATGAGGCCTAAATGTCTGTATTATATCTAGATTTCCCCCTGCCTTTGCTTCATCTCAGTCCAGCCAGGAAATCTGAGGAATTCACTGAAGAAGCATGTCTCATCATCCCACCAGTTAATGCTCAGATATTTCAGTTTCAGAAACAGAAGCTGCAGAGGGAGTTATTGCTTAAATTATGAGGTGTGGGGAGGCAAGGAAACGAACATTTATCAATTGCCTACTCTATGCTGGCACTTGACAGACATGATGTTATTTACTTTTAATAACAATGGAGAAAGGAATTTTTTGAAAGCTACTTGGTTGTGAAGATCTTTGCTCTTTTAATAGTGGAGACTCGGTTTTCCTAAATAATCGAAGACCTCTTAAAGAAGACATGAGGTGCAGGAAAACCATTTTGATAAAACACAGAATCTTTCTTGGCTGATTACTTCGAAGGTAAAGAAAAACCTTTCACAATCTCATGTAGGACAGACCAATAATCCAAGATGAAGTTTCATCTTCTCATTTTAGCAGATGAAAGAAAACTGTCTGAGTTTTACATAAATATACTATGGATACTAAAGCTTATTTTTCTTCAAGCCAATTAGGTAGAGCGCTCTTTTACAAATAATTTTGGTAATACCCTGTGGAGCTAAAAAAAATCACATATACATAACACATCCATAGACATGCATAAACATACAGACAGACACAGACACCCTACAGTTTTTGTTCCAAAACTTGAGCCATGAATCAGGTACAATACAAAACTCACTAGTTTATAAATAGCAGTTGAATCCAAATTGTGTCCCTGGCAGACAGAACAAGTTAAGCTTACCCACTCACATGGCTAAAGCTTTTTACTAATATTTGTGGAGAAGACTTTTATGTTGAGGTATAGTTGATTTACAATATTATATTAGTTTCAGGTGTACAACATAGTGAGTCAATATTTTTATAGATAATACTCCCTTTAAAGTCATAATAAAATACTGGCTATATTCCCTGTGCTGTACAATATATCCTTGTATAGTGTTTGTACATAGTAGTTTGTACCTCTTAATCCCCTACCCCTATCTTGCCCTTCTCTTCTTCCCTCTCCCCGCTGGTAACCACTCGTTTGTTCTCTGTCAGTCTGTTTCTGTTCTGTTCTGTTCATTTGTTTGGTTTATTTTTTAGATTCCACTTATAAGTGGTAACATACAGTATTTGTCTAGAGAAAGGAGTTTTATTTCCACTTTCCAGATGAGAAGGCTGAGGCTCACAAGAGTAGACAGCTCTGCCAAGGTCGCAGTAGTAGTAAGAAGTGGACCCCAGTTTGGGTGCTGAGTCCAAATACTTTCCTTCATATCACTGCTTCCCACAGAGCCAAGCACTCTTAGGTGACACTAGGGGGTGCCCGGAACGGGAAGTTCCTGACAATCGCTCTCTGTGGCAGCTCCTGACGTTCTTAAGGGCCACGACACTCAGAGGCAAGGAGCCCTGTCTACCACAACGACACGCGCGACACATGGGAGAGAGCACTTGCCTCGAATCCTAATCACTGACCCTGACAATGGCAAAGGTGGAGGGATGAGGGGATTTTCCAAGTTAGCTGTGCTCCATTTTCAACTTTTGTGGTTTCCAGTAATAATCACCTTGGAAAGTTGGGTACATATCTGAGAGCAAGAGATTTCAAGGTATTCTTCATTCTTACTTGAGGCAATTTTCCTAGGCTTGGACCTAGGATATCTCAGGCAAAATATGATCGTATACACAGAAACATGGGTGGAAATCAACAAAATCGGAATAATGTCCATGAAGAAATGCAGCAAAAGTTGAATAACATTCAAAAGAAGAATCATAAATGTGAACTGAAGTGTGTGTGTGAGTGTGAGTGTGTGTATCAGAGCCTTAATTGATGTCATTGGGAATAGATCAGTGGTCTGTAACGTTTTTGTGTGTGCCTGTAGCACAATTTCAGATACTCAAATTTTGGGCTGTACACTTGAAGGACTTTAAAGGTGAACACTGGTTATAAAAAAAAAAAAAGGTGGGGCTTCCCTGGTGGCGCAGTGGCTGGGGGTCTGCCTGCCGATGCAGGGGACACGGGTTCA